>NC_056741.1:1428703361-1428876804 GCF_019279795.1 Protopterus annectens
CACTGTCTCATCATTCTTTGGGCTTCTGTGAAACCTCCTACCTCATGAGGCTGTGTTGAACATGTATACATTTTAAAATTATAACACTCCATTTTAGATCTGAAGATGGCTTCATATGAAAGTGTTAATTTAAGATAAATAAACCCAGATTAATTGAGAAGATTTGGAATCCACAGACTCATCTTGTTATTTGTTTTTATATGGGGCTCAGTAATAGTAGATTATTTGCTTCAATCTGCTGCATTTACATGATTTGGTTCATAGGTTCATAGGTAGGCACTAGGCTATTGGCCCTAGGGCCTATATAAGCCTAGCAAAATGGTACCCTGGCATTTGCCACCCAAGAAATTTATTTTCCTGTGCCCCTGTCAAGCAGAGCCACAGAAGTGATCCCTGGGGTGAATTTCCTATCTCCCATCCAATCATCAAGATTTTTCTTGAAGAGTACTAATGAGGAGCTTTGTTTTATATAGATAGGTAGTATGCTCCAGAGTATGGGAAGTCTCTGGGACAGGAATCTATCCCTCCAGCATGTTTTGTTTATTCTGGTGACAAGGTTTAGGTCCCTAGAGCATGTAGCTCAGAGGGATTGGGATTTCTTTAAGTGGAGCATGTCCAACAGCTCTGGGTTTGACATAGCTTTGTATGTTAGGCAGAGATCACCTGTGAGTAGGTGATATGAGACAGAGTAAAGCTGGAGTTTTTTGAGATGGTCTGCGTAGGGCATCTGTTTGAGGCTGATAATCCTCTTTGTGAGGTATTTCTGTGGCCTTTCCAGTTGTTGTAGATGGCTTGTGAGGTACATACCAAAAGGGGTGTTGTACTCTATAATAGGTCTAATGAGTGATGAGTACAGGGGAACAATGACCTCTTTTTTCCTGGGTGAGAAACATTTTGTGATGAGGTGTGCCATGTAGAAGGATTTCCTGACTACTGTGGTGATGTGATTATCAAAGGAGAGACTACTATCCACCTGTGTCCCAAGGTCTCTTATCACACTTTCAGTGTTAAGTAGACTACCACCTATGTGGTAGTTCATGGGTACAGAGTTTTTACCAAAAAGGATGACAATGCACTTTTTGGCATTGAGCTTCAGGCCATGGCTTTGACACCAGGCATCTGTCTCAGTGAGGCCCTTTTGTAGGATGTCCACATTGCTAGGAGTTTTGATTATGGCTCCTAGTTTGCAGTCATCTGTGAACTTTGTTAGCCAAAGACCTTCTGTGTTAGCCTGTACTTCAGAAAAGTAGATACACAATAGGAGAGGACCTAGGACTGAACCCGGTGGTACTCCACTTGTCACTGGACTGAAGCTGGATTTAGAGTCTGCTACTTTCACAGTGTGTGTTCTGTCAGTGAGCCAGTTGGCAACCCATGTTTTGATATAGGGCTTTTTACCTAGTTTAGTGAGTTTATCTATAATTCGAGAGTTGGGGATGGTGTTGAAAGCCTTGGCGAGATCTAGATAGGCTGTGTGAACCACCTTACCCTCATCTACGGCTTTGGTGACCGTTTCAAAGAAGTCTATCAGGTTTAGGAGACATGATCTGCCTTTTACAAACCCAAACTGAGTAGACTCTAGAGTTTGGAGATTACCAATGTCATTGTTTATAAGTTCCATGATGATACTTTCCATGGCCTTGCAGACCAGGCTCATCAGGCTAATGGAGTGGTAGTTCCCAGGGTCCGTGGTGGCTCCCCCTTTGTGGTGTGGAATAACCGTTGCTGTGAGCCATTCAGTGGGCACAAAGCCTGAGGTGAGGCAATGATTGAACATGGTACTGAGGTGGGGTGCCAGTCCATTCTGTAGTTCATGTAGAATGCAGCCTGGGATGTTGTCAGGTCCCCATGGATGTTGTGTTCTTGGATTTGGAGAGTGTGTTTTTTACTTTTGCAGCCGTGATTACAGGAACTTTGCATTCTTCCGGTTCCATTCGGTGGGCACAAAGCCTGAGGTGAGGCTATGATTGAACATGGTACTTAGGTGGGGTGCCAGTTTGTTCTGGAGTTCATGTAGAATGCAGCCTGGGATGCTGTCAAGTATCATGGATGCTGTGTTCTTGGCTTTGGAGAGTGTGTTTTTTACTTGTGCAGCCGTGATTACAGGAATTTTGCATTCTTCCGGTAGAGATGGGCCATTTAGGGAATGAGAGAGGGGTAAAGTTAGCACTGAAACTATCTGCCAGGATGTTGGCAATATCAGTTGGTTCTGTATATTTAGTGCCATTGTGCTGTAACTCAGAGCAGATCTGAGTGTTGCCATTGCGATTCTTGACATAGCTATAGAATGCTTTGTGATTGTCTTTAGAATCAGTGGCAATTTTCTTTTCATAACTAGCTTTGGAGGATTTTATGAGGGATCTCAGCTTCTTACTGAGGCTGACCACGGAGTTCCTCCAATCACGAGATTTTACTCTTTTTTGCAACAGTTTCTTTCTTCTTTTGTAGAGTTTCTTTATGGCAGGGGACCACCAGATTGGCTTCCTTTTTTTGGAGGATGACATCTTGGTTCTGTTAGGGATTGCATGATCCAGACACTTGTGCAAGTGCTTATAAAGTGCAATTGTACAGGATTCAGCAGTCATACCTCTATTGTCCATCAGCATGGGTATCGTGAAGTTTGCCACTTCTGTCTTAAGAAGTGTGAAGTTGGCTTTGGAGAAATTTTTTACACTGGTTTCCCTAATAGGGTTGGGGTGGGATGTGGTTGTCTAGGGTGATTTGTTTGTGGTCGTATCTGACCAATGAGGAATTGACCTCTGGTGTGGAACACTGGTTGTCCATGTTGGTAATGACCAGGTCTAGGATATTGCTGCCCCTGGTGGGGGTGTGGATAAGTTGATCCAAGGCGTTGGAATTTATGAATTCCAGAAAACGTTAAGCATAAGAGTTGGTACATGAGTAGTTTTCCCAGTTAATGGTGGGGTAGTTGAAATCACCTATTTTTAGGGTGTTAGGTTGTACCCTAATATTTTCCATTGTATCAAGAAATGAGGAGTGGGAATCCTGGGGCATGGTTGGGGATCTGTAGCAAGCTACAATTTGGATTGTGGTCTTGCCCAAAGTTAGTTGCACTTGGATAATCTCGGATGCATTATGCTGAGCAACAAGCCTGGAGGTGTAGATATCCTTAATGAATATGGACACGCCTTCGCTTTTAGTGCTTCTGTCCAGGTTAGTTGGCCGAAAGGTGTGGTATGAATTATAGCCTGGTAATGTAGGGGTGCTCTCTGGAGCCTTGAACCAGGTCTCTGTCACTGCACAGATGTCGATATTCTCCATTTTAAGGAGTGCCTCGAGTGAGTACATTTTGAGGTTTAGACTTCTAGCATTAAGTAGCATTATCCTCAGATTTTGCTTACATGTACCTGTTATGTTGGTGAATTTGGCCTGCTGGGATCTCTGTTAACAGGCAGTGCACCTAAATATTGAAAAGTAGATTATTTCCCAACATTAAGGTCCTAAAGAGAAAGAGCTTGAGGTTAGCACCAACTTGGCAGTACACTCTTCTGTTGATTTTCCTAAAAATCTGTACTAAATATAATCCCTATTTAAAGCAACAAGAAGTTAATTGATAAGACAAGCAAATAGCACTCTTGCCATATTATGAATATTTTAAAGTATCGTGATTTTACTATGAGCATCATTACCTGGTCTGTAGAGGTGAATTAAGGTAACTTGATTTTTCTCCTTAACGTGGTCTACAAAGCTACCCAGTTTCTCATAACCTTGAGCTCAGTGTGTTAACATCACTCAGTGAGACCCTCACCTCTTCATGTCTAGAGTTGAATCTTGTGGGGCTGCTCCATACAAAATATCAACCTCTCTCATTAGTGTAGGTACTAAACAGCAGTTTCTTCATCATTCAGAGTTACATAAATGCATTGATATTGCTCTCATGGAGACATCATTATGACCTTATATACTTGAAGCTAAGGATGTATACCTCTCAACTGTCCAGATTTTTGCCTCATATTTTGGTCTGCTCCTCATACAATTTGTTGTTTTTTGGATTTTTTGTGGCATTATATAATGATAGGCATTTGAGTTTCAGACTTCATATCCATCAGAAAATGCATGGTAACACAAGACTTTGCTTTTTATCAACTTTCTTAGTTTATAAGAACAATATTTAAAATGTGTCCTTTTTTGGGGGGGGGGTTGTCCCCTTATTATTTTTGGCTTTGTCCAGATTTTTTTGTGCCCAGGAGTTAAGAGCTATGTAAGGGATGTAATATAATGTATGAAGTAACACTAAAGCTAAACAAATCAAACTGGTAAACCTAACTAGGCGAGCAGGTCTGAAGAAGGTGAAGCACTGTCTCCACCAAAAGCGCACACTTAACTTGTTTTTTAATAAACGTTTGGCTTCCATTAGTTTCCTGCTCGCCTAGTTTGTTTTACTAATGTATGAAGTAAAACAAAACTAAAAAGTACACACAAGAAGAAGGCCACAGTAAAGCACCTTTGTCGTTCTGAAAATATGTGATTGACAGGTGCATTAAACAGTAGTGCCTCAATGCCACTTTACTAAATGCCAGGAAAATAAAGTCTTTAACTGAAACCCTAGTCTAACAGTTATCTACATGGCTTTGTAACACATTTTTCATAGCTGCAGATTAGTTAATATTATAAGTAAAGACATCTGCCTTCACAGTTTGAAATACCATCCATGGCTTTGGCATCCTGTCAGGATATACTGTAAGTTAATCTTAGTCAACAACACCTCCAGTGAATGATACCTTCCTCATCTCTTACACTTTTTTATTTACTGTCACCTAAATTTCAGGCATGCTCTTGCAACAAAATATTTTGCTTTTCCATAACCATGACTAGCTAAGAAGGTTTAAAATTTATGTAAATTATAATAACTCAGCAGCCTGTCTTGGAAAACAGTTTCTACTGTTTGATCAGAAACATAGTGCATTAAAAGTGATTCTGAGATGTAGTTTGGCTTATATTATAACTTTCTTATTGTCATTCACCAACTAATCCTAAGTAATGGAAGAAACACCTATGGCACCTTTAAATTCAGTGCATTAACTTTGTGCACCATAAGACTTCCTTATATAGATGATTCATATGCTTTGCTCTATAGATGGTTAAGGTGAAATTCTTTGACTGTCAGTAACCCAAAGAAAAAAGGATGAAAAATACAGTGATCTCTGTTTTCAATGGCATATCATTATCAGTGCAATTTCTAAGAGTACATGAGCAATGATTTACTTGTTTTGAGAGATTTCTCTTTAATAGAGTTGGTGCTACCATGGTGTTGATTTAAATTCAGGGGTGTGGTAGAGTAGGGTTGCTTGACTGCCTACAAAAAATAAAACAGAAATAATTTTATTACCCTTTTCTGTTTTGGACATTATTTTCCACATTTCATCTCTTTGATACTGTGAAAGTTAGTGTTTCATAGTAGAACCACTATGCTTATTATAGTAGAAAGTGACAGTTAATATAGTTTTATTTTAATTTATTTAAAGTATTAGCACATTAAGCACTGTGGGAAGCCGCAGTGGTATGGCGGTAGCATTGTTACCTCACAGCAAGAGGTTCTCCCGTTCGATTCTCGGCTGGGCTTGGGAGTGTCTTCTGTGTGGAGTCAGCATGTCCTCCCTGCAGTTGGGTAGCGTTCGAAAGACATGCATGCATAAATGGGCATGCCTTCGTTGAAGGTTTTGTGTCGAGCTGGCACCTCGGCGTTTTGTAAAAATCTACTGCCAATCATTAGCGGACCGGAGTTCCATTGTGGCGACCCCTTACCGGGAAAAGTCAAAAGACAAACAACAACATTAACTAAGCCCTGTGCAATTATATAAGGGAAAAAAATTAATAAATACAGGAAGTTGTTAAGATCCAACTGCATCTGTCTGCCCAGGTTGAAACACCATTATTAACTTTCACATCTTGCCAGAGAACACTATAAGCTAATCTATGTCCAGAGTACTCCTTGTAAATTATGCCCTCTGAAATCAGTTCAACCTCTGACTGTCAGAGGCTTTTGCCATTACCTGACATCATTGTGTCACAGGTTATTATGTGTTTTCTCAAACATGCAGCAAAGCAAAGGACTTTAAAGAACATGTATTTTATTTCTGATGTCACTGAAAATACATTCTGTTTGGGTGCTTGCATGTAACCGTTCCCTTTTCAACTGCCGTTACCACATTAGTATATTGTCCCTCCCTTTTCTTTTATTCTTCTTGTTAAATGTTACAAATCTGTAAACATTATTACAAAATTAAATATATAGATATTCTATGGCATTAAAGAGCAGGATTCTGTACGTGTTGACTGCCCCCTCATGACCAATAACCCCAGGCAGTGGGACAATGAACCATACCAGTGGTTGTATTGTAGCTGCAGTTATACTTCTCTGCTAAATGCAAAAACTGCCATAGTTTTACATTCAGCCATCACTGGAATCCTTATCTCCATCCATCCCTTCCTGCACATATCATGTTAGTAGAAAGGTAAATCTATGAGCACAACACAATACTGAGGTATGTGGTGTGAATGGAAGCAGAACTGAACTCATGAATACAGTTTGTAGGTCACTATTCGGCTGGTTCTTAACAAGTGAACCCTTTAGGTCAAATTTGGATAATGAGGGAAAGGGTGCAGTAACAATTCAGATGGGCAGCTGTGGAGAAAGGAACACAGAAAACTAGGTTTGTTAATTACATTTCCTAAATATTCCACTTTTAATATAAATATCCTAATGTTAACTATGTGAAAATGAACATACAGTTATGTATAAATATATATATATATATATATATATATATATATATATATATATATATATATGGGTCTACTTTCATAGACCGAATGTGCGAATCGCCGACACACAAGTTACCGACCCCAAACAACCGAAAACACACCACACCAACAACTCATAATACCGAACACCACAACACCGACACAAAAAACTTCAACTACACATTACACACAACAACATATCCACTAACCTTAACCTAAACCTTAACCCTAACGTCCGACACTACCGCACACTTACCCAACCGCACCTAACCCTAACTCACTTAACACACCCTAAACCTCAACACCGTCACTATCGCACACTTACCCTACCTGCACCCTAACCCTAACTCACTTAACCCACCCTAAAACATTCAGCCCGTCACTATCGCACACTCACTCCACCCGCATTCTAACCCTGACACACTTAACACTTCCCTACACTGCTCTACGTCACTTCCACACACTTACCTCACTGGAACCCTTAGTCCGACACCACCGCACACTCACCTTTTCCACACCTAACCTAAAATCCCTCACTATAGTACTCTTACCTGTCCGCACCCCAATTCTAAATCTTTCACTTTCGCACTTACCGTGTCGCTCACACGCTGCCGTTGTCGGTCTCTCAGCTGTCGGGATATCGCGTTTTCGGTAACCTACCTGTTCGGTCGTTCCGTCTCGGTCTTCCGGGTGTCGGTGACGTGGCGCTTCGGTCTATGAAAGTAGACCCATATATATATATATATATATATATATATATATATATATAAGTATACCTCAGGTCTACAAATTCAAGAGATGTCTCATAGAATGCCTAAACCACACCTGGACATGTCACTGTAACCACCCCACCTGAATCCAGTCCTCTCTCCATCTCTCCTCTTCTTTATTCCTCTCTCCTTCCCAACTCTAGTTACCTCCTTTTACTCTTTGTTTTCTTTCTCCGATTAACCTGCTTCTTCTACCTAATAAGCATCTGACTCTCTTCTTCTACTTCTCCTCTCTGGTCCTGACTTCAGCTGTACTATCTCTTAAGCTGCTACTAATATCTACTCCTCCTGTTGTCTACAATTAGTAACTAATAAATATTCTTAGTGCTACTATTTACTTTTCTACAAGCCTGTGCCATCATTATCCTTATCTGCTTAACTATATTGTATATAAGTCTAGCTTTCTTTATTGTTGTCTCATATATTGCTATTCTTATTGTATTATACATTTATTGTAACATGCACTTCTCAGTTATATTTGTACTGTTGGAGCTTTTCTCCCCGGGCCTTCACTGAAAAAGGGCTTTGCCCCGGTCAGAATATCCTGGCCAACAAATGTCAAATAAATAAATAAATAAATAAATAAATATCAACACGATCTAGTCCCCTTGTCGAAGATGTGATAGTCTTAACATCTTAGGTTTCTTAGAGAGGTAGACTCAGAAGGGAGAAAGTTAATGCTCCCACTATATCCCACTCTCATCAGTCCACACCTTTAGTACTGTGTACAGAGGCAATACAAAGACAGGCCACTGGAAGTAGTCCAGGGAAAAACTACAAGAGGGGCAAAGGGGCAAGTGGAATGGAAAGGATATGAGCAGAATCTGGAAGAGCTGGAACTCTCTTCACTGGAGACTACAAGAAGGGATAGGAGCTTAAATGGCTGCACTGGATTATGTCAGGAAAAGATCTAGGGGTTCCAATGAACATAAATGGTGGGAGAATGTGGGATGCAGAAAGCTGCTTGTACAGACAAGTTACATAATTTATCTTTAAAATTACTACTTCACAGAGATGGTTATTAAGAAATAAAATAACAGGTAGTAGAAAAGTAATTCATTTAGCCAATCAAGAGGGCAAGGTACTGGATGACAAACATTAGGGGAAGGAAGCAATGAATAGAAAGTTGAATGTGAAATGCACACCAGGCAGGCTTATTTTCTCATTTTACCATCAAGCTAATTTAATGCTATGTGATGTATCATTATGTCGAGAAAAGTAATGCATAGATAGCTAGTCATATGAACTAGAAGCAAATTGCTTTTGTGATCTGATGTCTCATCTGCAGAAATGCTGCCCTGTGATTGCAATACGTTTGCTTCAAAAGCAGCCTACTGACATCAGAAAGGACTGACACTAGAATTTCTGAAGCTTATTTGTTTATCAGAGGGTCTTTTATGATACTTTTCCAAACAAATATTATTTCCTGCTAAAATTCTGAGCACTAGAATCATAATCCTTAGACTAGCAAGACTGTACTTGTGAATAGATAGAAGTGAAGACTGTTGATATAATACCCTGACCCATGTAAAAATTGGAAAAATGGACTTGATGCTGATGATTTTAAACAGGGGAATATATACTATGTCTGAGGCTATAGTACTCCCACTACTCAGTAGTACAATGGGCTTGAAGTAATGTATATAGGTGGCAGGGTTGTGCTACGCAAGGCTCTACATTGAGGGGATTCAGAGGTATAACGTTCCTACCGAGATGTTTTAATGGTAGTACACTGAATGGTGACATTTGCTGCACTTTACTTACTATTATAGTTGGCTTTCTGATGTTATAGGTACTCCACTTCTGAAAGGGAGACAAATAACCAAATATCCTACATGCAGGGTTTCACCTCACATCCCAGAGTGCACATTATGAAGCATAGACTAAATTTATAGATAATAATTGTACAGATATTTATTTACTTTCTCCTAATATACTCTCTGTCTGTCAACCTTTACTTAAGACATCTCCATGACATAAATATATGTTCTTTTAACTTCAGTGACTCACTCCTCATCTTTTTTTAAACACCTTTATAGAATTATCCCTTATGACATGGCAAACTTACATTTTTCTAAAAGTAATCAAACCATATTAACAAGTTCACATTTACAAACATTACAGGATATATAACAATATATAGGTGATTTATAATTTAAGCAATATTACATAAATTATTCAATTCCTGTCTTCTCTTTAATCTCATTCCTCCTCCAAAACATTTTTCTGCATGTATTGTTCCGACAATTTCCTTTTTTTTCTATGTAATTTATTCCTTACCTTTTCTACAGCTACCACTTCCTATTCTTTCATCTCTGCTACAAAATTCACTACTTCAGGATTAGTTGGTTTACTTATTTTTTGTTTTATTTATTGACAATTGATTACCGGAAATGTCTAACTGGGTAAGATGGCGGCCTGGGGAGAAAAAATCCAGAGTATTACAACACATTGCTCATTTCCTCACCAAGTATTCCTGACAGAGTACTCTCTAGGAATTTTTAAAGTCTGACAGCTCATTACACTCCCAAAACATAAAAATACTTAAAACCACTGTTAGGCCAGAAGACAAGCCTTAAAACAACTCTTTAGCGTTAATATAACTTTATTTCACTCTTTCGTCAATACCAGCAGACTTATTCAGAACACACTCTCAAAACATGTTCCATTTTTCTCTTTCTTCCCCATCTCACCTCCAATATTTGACATCTACCTGAAGAAAAATTCTTTGGAGTCTGCTTGAGGTATGAAAGCATGCAAACACTTCCAGGCAAAAATCCTAAAACTTTTAGACTTTGTTGCATATTTGGGAGCCATACATATGACCCCCCCTCCCATTGTTTCTTTGTAAATTGCATATCTAATCGCTCTTCCCAGTAGTTTATGACCTCTTATGATTGATTGCTAGAATCACTTCTCATCTTGATCAGTTTCCTTCATTTGTTTTTAAATCACTTTTATTAGATTTTCAAAATTAAAGAAAATAAACAACAAGAACCTAAATTATTTCAACAACTTTAGAACATGTACACAGTCTGTGAGATGCGTTAGCAGACTTAATCAATATTTGAAAATTATATACATATGTATATATGTGGCTGCAGTAGTGCAGCAGTTAGCCTTGTCACCTCACACCAAGAAGTTCTCTGGTTTGATTCTCAGCTAGGGTGTCTTCTCTGCAGAGTCTGCATGTCCTCCCAGCAGTCATGTGGGTTTCTTCCGGGTGCTCCGGTTTACTTCCACATTCCAAAGACTTGCAGTAGGTGGATTGGACATGCTAAAAAAATGGCTGTATGTGAGAGTGTGTGCTCGAGTTTCTTGTGTGAATGAACTCCTGCGGCAGGGCTAGTCATCTGCCAGTGTAAACCTTGGCTCAAGATGATTGTCACTGTAGAAGTGACAACCTGACCCCATGTGCAAAATGGGAAAAAAGGGTCAAGAATGGATGGATGGATATACATATGTATGTATGACCAAGGTATATTCTATCCTCCACATATATAGTTATCAAATGTGAACAATGCTATTCAACCAACATAGTATTGTTCAAATTCCAATAAAATGAGTTTGAGATAACTATTAGGTTTAGTTTCTGCAATACTCAGTTTATAATAATGTTTAACTCTCCTAATCAGTTTCATATACTGCACATAAAAGCTCCCTACCTTTACATAGAGCATCATTCTCCTCTCCCTTGCTAAGGCCATTTTGGTACATATGCCAATAGCATATAAGTGGTTAGGCCCTCCATACTTCAACCTGCTACACGTCTCTTCCCCAAATCATAATTCTTCTGAGGAACAAGTTAAGGTTTTACCAAATATCTCAGTCCCCCTTTGAGTTTCCTGTTTGCTGTGCTGTCCTCCACTCTCAAAACGTGTACATTTGAAATTTTTTTCTATCCTGTGCTTCTTTATTAGGTGTGCTATACTGCACATGAATGATTCTCATTTGTTGATCTCACACATATGGCCATTTCCAATGATAAAATGTATTTCACCTGATAAATTATTTCCAGTTGCCTTGAATTATTTCCTCATCAATATTTTCCTGAATATCTCAGACTCTCTTTTGTCTAGCTTTTGTCTATATATCTTTATATATTAACCTACATCTACTGTTCCTCATGTTTCAAGGAACCTCTTTGCATTTTCTACCTTGTGCAATGTTCAACCATTAGACATGTATCTTCACTAATGTATTAAGAATGAAGTTATGTTGATGCCTAAGCAGGGAATGCTTTCAAGTTTCCTGGGGATGAAGGTATCTCCCCCCCCCCCGTCCACTGTCTTGCTTGCCTATCTCCCCTAACTATTTCAATCCATATGTGTCTGCTTTTTCCCATATTACCTGCTTGTGTCTAAGAATTCTACCTTTAGTATCCGCCTGATCCTATATCCTCTTGTAGACAAGCACTTTCTGGCACAAATCTCCAAGCTGACTATTCTCTGTCTCCCAGATTTCCTTAAGTGTCATCCATAAGTTATCTTTGTAGAGAACCATAGATTCTCCTCCCCATAATTCAGCATCTTTACTCTGTCTGTGCAACTATTCTATTGTGGTACATTAAATACCACAAACTGTGAAGGAAGATGCATCAAACTTCACCCCCCATTGAAGGGTAGGAATTAGGAGTCCCTGTCTTAAAATTCTATGTTGGCTGGCTTCACTAACATACACTTCATGTAGGACTTGAATCTCCGCCCCCAAAGGGCGGGCCAACCATACTGGGTTATCTCTTATGACATGTACAATCTGAGCTAGAATCATAATCTTGATAGCATTTATTTTGCCAACCTTTGTGTATGCCCTACCACCTCCCTTTTGTAAAAGTTTGCTTATTTTCTTATAATAATTCCCTCAGGTCCTTATAGACATACCTTCATATATATAGCCCACCACTAAACCTATGTATGTAGAAAACGCCACCTCCTGTATATCCCCAACTGCTCTCCATCCTTTTCCTTCTCCCAACATGACCAGCGCCATTTTATTACAGTTCCAGGCCCAACACTTTGCTGAATTTGTCACATACATCCAACACTGTTAGTAAAGTCTTATCTATGTTTCTGACTATTAAAATACAGCCATCAGCATCCATCTGAAGCATGGACTTGCCCCAGGTTCTTTGCTTCTGTTGTAATGCGTAATAAACTTGCAAAGCTAACTAATCAATAACTAAGCAAAATAATCCTGGTGATAAAGGGCATTTCGTCTCTTGTGCAGGAAGGAGAAAATTAGTTTACAGCTTTTATTTTGTCTACAGTGTTATCCTTTCTAATGCAGTGATAAACTAAAAAGACATATAGATAGATAGATAGATAGATAGATAGATAGATAGATAGATAGATAGATAGATAGACAGCTAGATAGATAAAGAGAGAGAGAGAGATAAAACGGACAGATTTGATTGTTAGATAAAAATAAATAAAAAAGTTCTAAAAGTTACTATTTGCGGACCTGCCTTTACTAAAAATAACTTGCCAGGAAGACATCCTTTTTACTTGCATTGCTGTTTCACATTGCTCTACACCATTTTTTCAAAGAATAGTTGACATTCTGTTTTAGGGATAATGCATTACTGCAGTGCAAAATCAAATTATACTGTATTCTGTTTAATATCCTGAAGTGCATGTGTTAGTCCATTGCCAGTGAAAGAGAAACCGGTAAATGTACATTGATCTAGGTCACAGTGCCTGACTCGAGCATTTTGATTACCATGTGATATATGTTGTTTCATTCTTGGATCCAAACATACTTTTTGTAGATGAATAGCATTTCAAATAAAGGTTTTCTGTGAAACTAAGGATTAATTCCTTGAATTTGGGGAACCTGTACCCATGCAAAGGGTAATTGTTCACTGATTATTGCCAGTAGTGGCAATATTACTAGTTGTCCTGTGATGTCAGAATGAATAAACAGTTTTTCGACTTAGAATGCTTTCATTCATGAATCTGCAACTTCCAACATCTATATATATATATATATATATATATATATATATATATATATATATATATATAAGTGCATACCAGCTGCCGAAGTACAACTACATGTTGGGATGTAGAGGTAATCTGTGAAGCAGAGTGAAATAAGGACAGTGTCAACATTCTGCTAGATATTGCTGGTATTAATAAATTACTGGCAGTGTCAGTATATTGTAGCCCTGGAGTACTGAAAATGAGAATTGGGGAATTTAAAGGATTTGGATTTTCACATTCTTTTCTCTTAACAGGAATGTTCATTTCTTAAAATGCGGCTTTTTTAGTAATGTTTGCTGGATTAGCTGAAAGACTGACAAATTTTGTTTTGGGAACTGTATTAACTTATGAGAAAATCTTGGGAGCTCTGACAATGTTGTATATCCCTTGTTGGTGCCAGACCTTTCACTAAGGCTATATTGCCATTCTTGATGTGGTATGGACTGAAAGTCTGGACACCTATATGTACAGTAAACATTGGGCAGTACACAGGTATGCATGTTCCATTAGTTTGCCTAAATATGGTTACAAAATGACTGGGCCACTTGCATTTAAATACCTTTTGCTCAAGATACATTACAGGGTTACAAGAGGAGCTGTACCACTCGGTGCCAGCTTTAGATTTCTTAAATAGCAGAACACTGGCCAGTTACGTGATGATGGTAATATTAGATGAGGAATATAGTTTTGATTCTGGTTTACACACAAAAGAAGGTCATTACATAATATAAGCACTACTAGAATTAATCATTTGAACACATCTACCTGTAAACTTCAAAAAAGTCATAGTAATAGTAACTACAACTGTATTGTATTTATTGGTATAGCTGGGCTTTGTATAATAGCAAGGTATTACCAGCCTGTCTCAACTGAAGGGACAGAAGGACCTGTCTTTCAACTTCCTTGGAATACATTTTTAGTTTGTTCACAAACTGCACTCTAGATTTAGGCAGACTATGCATTATTAATGTGCTGTGAAACCATGTTTCATTATTTGTAAATATTTAAGGCTGCACAGTTCTTAACAAGGCACATCCAAGCCTGCATTTTTCAGTCATTGTAACTTTTTTTTACATTGCCTTCCTATACTGCTCTCCCCTCAGCCCTGTGATTTATCTGTTTTAAATTAATAAATGTGAAATAAACCTGGAATTATATTTCTTCTTCCTGCTTTTTTAAATGATGACACTGCCTTTCCTCTGTTTTTAGTAATAACTCATTTTATAAGTTTGACACCTAAACAGACTGATATAATAGATGAGTTTCAGCAGAGGCAAGCAAATTATTATGATTAAAATAAATATAAATGCTATCTACAAAAAAAACTGCAGCATACAGTAACTGAGAAATAAGGAAACACATTTACTATGAACAAGTATAAAACTGCAATACATATATAGTATACATTAAATGTTACACCTCACATTGACTTGAATTCCAAGCTACACTTCAGATGTGAACTAAAATGGCATGTCTCGATATTTGGGTAGAAATGTATTTTAATGTTTCCTGTAAATATTCCAGACTAGTAATTCTTTATCCAAAACTCCTTCATATGATAAAATGATAAGAACAAGACCAAGATTATACATTTCTTAGTTTTAATGTTAGTAAAACATGATATACAGTAGCCATCTAACTTCCTGTGATACATATTCCGATGCCCCAAAAGCAAAAATAATATCAGTAATAGTAATGCAGTTTGTTTCAGTATTAAATGCATGGCTTGTTTAGACAAAATAATCTCTGTATAGCAAAAAGAAATGCAAATTTGAAAATGTTAAACTAACACTTTCTGTCAAGATTTAGAGGTGTACTGCATGCTTTATAAGGTGAGAATGCAGAAACATGCAGGGAAGATGCCATCTTGTGATTCATATACATGGCTGATGAACTTGAAGTAAGCACCTAGTGTGCAGGACATAAACAGGTAAACCATTCATCAGGGATAACACCACCAATGGAATTAAGAGGCCACTAAAGCTGCTTACTGAAACTGTGGTACATGATGCAACAGTAAATGTAGATGCATAAAGCACTCATAGAAGCAGAGACTGCAATTAAAGAAGAACAGATTTATTTTATTTTGCATTTGTTTACCGATAAGACTATAGATAGAAAGACAAGCAGATGCAGAGCTAGATAAACAGAGAGACAGGCACAGATAGTATACTAATGAGAGCAGGGGGCAGCCATGTTGCAGTTTTGCTATAGTAAATACACTGACATGCATGAACACACTAGAATCACAGCAGTATAGTCCAACAGGGGCTTGTAACCTGATAGGACTGCATTCTTTATCATATTATCATATAACGGAAAGCCCAAATTAGATGCAATTACAAAGAAATAGGTAATGGGTATAATGCATTTCATAAACATTGTTAACAAAGATGTACATTCCTGTATATCGACATATCTCCAATGTGACACACTGCAGCCTTATATGTCTTGTATGCTGTACAGGTATTTAAACCACTGCGACCATATCAAACACTCCATCCCCCAACCCCCTGTGCTGCTCTCTAGCCTAACAATGCCTTTGCTTGCCTTCTTGTGTACCCTAACAATGCCTTTGCTTGCCTTCTTGTGTACCCTAACAATGCCTTTGCTTGCCTTCTTGTGTACCCTAACAATGCCTTTGCTTGCCTTCTTGTGTACCCTAACAATGCCTTTGCTTGCCTTCTTGTGTACCCTAACAATGCCTTTGCTTGCCTCCCTGTGTATTCCAACATTGCCTTTCTTTGCCTAATTGTGTATCCTAATGCATTTGTTTGTCTCCTTGTGCATCCTAACAATGCCTTTGCTTGCCTTCTTGTGTACCCTAACAATGCCTTTGCTTGCCTTCTTGTGTACCCTAACAATGCCTTTGCTTGCCTTCTTGTGTACCCTAACAATGCCTTTGCTTGCCTTCTTGTGTACCCTAACAATGCCTTTGCTTGCCTTCTTGTGTACCCTAACAATGCCTTTGCTTGCCTCCCTGTGTATTCCAACATTGCCTTTCTTTGCCTAATTGTGTATCCTAATGCATTTGTTTGTCTCCTTGTGCATCCTAACAATGCCTTTGTTTGCCCAGTTGTGTATTCTAACAATGCCTTTGTCTCCCTGTGTATCTTAACAATGCCTTTGCCTCCCTGTGTATCTTAACAATGCCTTTGTCTCCCTGTGTATCCTAACAATGCCTTTGTTTGTCCCATTGTGCATCCTAACAATGCCTTTGTTTCTCTCCCATCATATTATATATTATACATATTTAAGCTGCATATTGCAGCCTGACTGTACATATCCCCAGTCTGTTTGTGTTCTAAGAGACAGAAATACATAGCTGTTTTAGTGTGTCCTTTTCTCTTAAAGCTGGCCTATTGCTTCAGTATTGTCAGTGCTATGCCAGTGTGAGGTGTACAGTGCTACACTGCTCTGCATACAAACACAATTTGTTGCCCATCAATTTATATGCAGAATGACAAAAATGTAAGGCACATATTGATGCCTCAATAAACAGCTTAAAATATCACAGTCCCTCCCACAGACTGATGCACCTTACTTCTTCTTGCACAGAACAACATACTACTTTGTACCGTCCCGAATGGCTTGTACTAGAGGATGAAAACACTGTTGTATATTACTGAGCACTTACTCTGTCATTGAAATGAATGGCTCCTAGTGCTGCTGTTCTTGCACCAGTCATTTCACTATTGTGTACAGTGAGTACCAGCTGACAGACAAGCAGTACTATTTGTGAATGGCACATCTGTCACTGCAGAATCTGCAGTGTCATTGGGAATCATGTGTAGCATGCAGTGCAACTCTGCTGCTCACAAAGTGTTAACTGCATGAGCTTTCAACTCAGTTTATACACAGAGATGTTATACTTGTGCATTGCTGGTTAACAAAGAAAATTGGTGATGTTTCTTTGTGTGCACTGGTAGTGAATCATTGTGTGTGGTATTTTATTTTCTTTATGTTGTTATATAGAGTTATTATATTTAAGGGACAACCCCCACCACCACCACCATATGGAGGATGAAGATAGCCTTGCTCTTTTTAAAACATTTTCTTAAAATGGCCCATTAATATGAATATTCTTTTTTTTTGTTCTGTTTAACATCCCTTTGATGTAACTCTGTGAGATATTGGGAAGCTGTATGCAGTGCACATTGTGTCTTTGAAACTAGCCATCCATTCTGTGACTAATAGTTGGGAAATTCTATATTTCAAATATTACCACATGTGAAGTACTATATGGACTTTTGAGTAATAAAACATATAAAACAACTGCTCTGGGTATACTGTCATCTTTTCTAAGTTATCTAACTATATATCAGTTGTAAAATGTGCCCAGTTTAACATTTTTAGTTGAGGACTGGTTCAATATCTTGAGCCATATACATTCTACATTTATCAGGTATGGTACCTTCTCATGCAACTAAGGTAAAAATGGAGCAGGACAGATTTCCTGGTGACATTAATTATTGCACTTTCTTCTAAAACAATAGCAAGCAAGATTTTCCACCTTATGGGGGAGTAGTTGTCCCCTAACAAAATAAGGAAATCAGAAGACGATATTTCAGAACTCCACATCTAATATACCAGATGTCATGGGTTTCCCTAAAAGTAATTTAGATTCATTTGATCAGATTCCAACTGCCAAACACAACTGGACAAAGTTATGTTTTATCATAAGTTAAACGCTAGATATCTATCCACCTTGGGACTGCTGTCTGTATGAGACCTTAGTAAAGAAAGAAACTGTTGCAAAAAAGAGTAAAATCCCATGACTGGAGGAACTCACTGGTCAGCCTAAGTAAGAAGCTGAGATCCCTCATAAAATCCTCCAAAGCTAGTTACGAAAACAAAATCTCTACTGATTATAAAGACAACCACAAAGCATTCTATAGCTATGTCAAGAATCTCAATGGCACTGAGTTACAGTACAATGGCACTAAACATACAGAACCAACTGATATTGCCAACATCCTGGCAGATAGGTTCAGTGCTAACTTTACCCCCCTCTCACCCCCTAAATGGCCCATTTCTATACCGAAGAATGCAAAGTTCCTGTAATTACAGCTGCACGGGTAAAAACCACACTCTCCAAAGCCAAGAACACAGCATCCATGGGACCTGACAACATCCCAGCCTGCGTTCTACATGAACTACAGAATGAACTGGCACCCCATCTAAGTATCATGTTCAATCATAGCCTCACCTCAGGCTTTGTGCCCACTGAATGGTGCAGAGCAATGGTTATCCCACTCCACAAAGGGGGAGCCACCACGGTCCCCGGGAACTACTGCCCCATTAGCCTGATGAGCCTCGTGTGCAAGGCTATTTAACATATCATCATAGAACTTATAAAAAATGACATTGGTAAACTCCAAACTCTGGACCCCACCCAGTTCACATTTGTAAAAGGCAGATCATGTCTCTTAAACCTGATAGACTTCTTTGAAGCAGTCAACAAAGCCGTAGATGAGGGTAAGGTTATTCACACAGCCTATCTAGATCTCGCCAAGGCTTTCGACACCATCCTCCATGCTGGAATTATAGATAAACTCACTAAACTAGGTATAAATCTCTATGTCACAAGATGGGTTACCAACTGGCTCACTTGACAGAAACCACACTGTGAAAGTAGCAGACTCCAAATCCGACTTCAGACCAGTGACAAGTGGAGCACCACAAGGCCCAGTTCTTGGTCCTCTTCTGTTTGGTATCTACTTCTCTGAAGTACAGGCTAGCACAGAAGGCCTTTGGCTAATGATGTTTTCAGATAACTGCAAACTAGGAACCATAATCAAAACTCCTAATGATGTGGGCATCCTACAAAAGGGCCTCACTGAGAAAGATGCCTGGTGTCAAAGCCACGGCCTCAAGCTCAATGCCAAAAAGTGCATTGTCATCATTTTTGGTAAAATCTCTGTTCCCATGAACTACCACATAGGTGTTAGTCAATTTAACACCGAAAGTGTGATAAGAACAGAAAATATTCCAGAGTTGACCACCATGGAGCTAGAAGATAGTGTTGAAACCTTAATGTTGAAAATGTAAAACTTTAGGCTTTATTTAAACATAAAATATCATTTAAAACCAAAGGGTAAAAAAAGAAGAAAAGCAATTTCAACCTATTCAGGCCTTCTTCAGTTCAGTAAATCTTTTAGGTTTGTGCTGCATGTTTTAAACTTCTATGTACCTATCAGGAACATTTATTTTGAACACGCCTTCAGTAGCTTCAATTCATTAAACACTTAAAGGTCAAGCCTTCCTCAAATAATCAACTAATAGATATACACCTATTTTTTAACACAGGTTTAAAGGAAACTACAGCATTTAACCCTGGATACTTGTGTGCTCTAAGGTTAGTGATCCATGTTATTTCTCGGGTTTCTGTTAGATTCTTCACATCTCCTCCTCTGGGACTTAGTATAATTATATCCACAGCTTGGAAGTTGAAAGAATGTGTAGGAAAACATTTCACATGGTTGGCTAAGCTATTTTGAGCTTCTTCATGTAAAATATCTCTAATATGCCTTAAAATACGGTCCTTGAAGCGTTGGTCCATTTTCCTTATATAAAATGCTGTACACTGTTTACAGGTCACTAAGTATACTAGATGTTTGGTGTTACATGTGGCAGACACCTTGACATTATATCCTTTGCCATTTACTGGATGCCTAAATCCTGGAACAGGATTAATATGTGGGCATGCTTTGCATCTCCCACATTTTCTCATTCCTGTGGGTTCAGGGAATATTTTATGATGACCATCTTTATGGCAAAGTAACTGTTTCAAGTTCTTTTTATTTTTATAAACGAATCTTGGTTTTTCTCCCACTAATGCTTTAAGCTTCTCATCTTCCAGGAGTATCGGCCAATATTTATTAATAATTTCACAAATTTGCTGATTATCTGAGCAGTAGGTGAGCAAACAATTAATCTTCAGCCCTTGCTGGTTCTCCTGGGGTTTAGCTTTGTGTTCATCATCAGATGCTGTTAAATAGTAAGGACAACCTTTAGTCTTTCTGAAGGTGTTATGATCTATTGGTTTATTCAGATCTGATTCTTTATAGCCTCTCTTTCTAAGATGTCCTTTGAGCAATTCGCATTCCTCCTTAAATATATCTTCCTCAGTGCATAACCTAGAAAGGAGCATCCTTTGATTTTCCATTATATTCTTGTAGATATGACTTGGGTGCATACTATGGTGATATAAATAATGGTTGCGCCAAGTTTCCTTGCGATGTACTCCTGTTCGGAGACCTTGCGTGACATCATAGCTAATTTTAACATCCAAAAAGTCAAATCACTTTATCTGAGTATTTAACTGAAAATTTAAGGAACTCTGTCGTAGAGTGCAAATAGTCTATGAATACTTGTAGATCTATGACCTGCCCCATCCACACAATAAAAATATCATCCAAAAAGTGCCCATAATGTAATAAATGACTTCTCCATGGATTCTTCGAGTATATTATATTCCAGTTCTGGATCCTCTCCTGTTTGGTATCTACTTCTCTGAAGTACAGGCTAACACAGAAGGTCTTTGGCTAATGACGTTTGCAGATAGCTGCAAACTAGGAGCCATAATCGAAACTCCTAATGATGTGGACATCCTACAAAAGGGCCTCATTGAGAAAGATGCCTGGTGTCAAAGCTATGGCCTCAAGCTCAATGCCAAAAAGTGCATTGTCATCCCTTTTGGTAAAATCTTTGTACCCACGAACTACCACATAGGTGGTTGTCTATTTAACACCAAAAGTGTGATAACAGACCTTGGGACACAGGTGGACAGTAGTCTTTCCTTTGATAATCACATTGCCACACTAGTCAGGAAATCCTTCTATGTGGCACACCTCATCACAAAATATTTCTCATCCAGACAAAAAGAGATCATTGTTCCCCTCTACTCGTCACTCATTAGACCCATTATAGAGTACAGCACCCCTTAGGACATGCTGGAGGGATAGATTCCTGTCCCAGAGACTCCTCATGCTTTGAAACAGGATTCCAATCTACATTAGGCAGAGCCCCTCACTAACACTCTTCAAGAGAAAACTTGACGAGTGGATGGGAAACAGAAAATTTACCCTGGAGATTACTGCAGTGGCTCTGCTGGACAGAGGCACAGGGAATAAATGGCTCTGCTGGACCGAAGCACAGGGAACTAATCTAAGGGGGCGGTGAAAGCCAACACATTCTGGCTAGGCTTATAGATGCCCTCGGGCAGATAGTCTAGTACTTACCTTATGCATTACCTACCTCACAAGACATTTACAACAACTAGAAAAGCCACAGAAATACCTCACAAAGAGGATTACTGGCCTCAAACAGATGCCCTACGCAGATAGTCTCAAAAATCTCCAGCTTTACTCCATCGCATATCGCCTACTCAGAGGTGATCTCTGCCTAACATACAAAGCTATGTCAAACCCAGAGCTGTTGGTTAAAGAAATCCCAATCCCTCCGAGCTACACGCTCTAGGGACCTAAACCTTGTCACCACAATAAACAGAACATGCTGGAGGGATAGATTCCTGTCCCAGAGACTTCCCATACTCTGTAACAAACTACCTATCTGTATCAAACAAAGCTCCTCATTAGCACTCTTCAAGAAAAATCTTGATGATTAGATGGGAAATAGAACAGGAGCACAAGGAAATAATTTTCTTGGGTGACGAAAGCCAGGGTACCTTTTGGGCTAGGCTTATATATGCCCTAGGGTCAATAGCCTAGTACTTACCTATGAACCTATGAACCTATAATGGGGTTTCCCCATTCCTCACTGGTCTGTAGAGTTAGTATATATAGCTAAGTTGGGGTAGATGGGCATGCCTCCCATTTAGGTGATACAGAGACTTGTGAATGAGTTTCCTATAGTAATATTTTCAATACAGATGTGATGAAGTAATATTTAAGCAATTGTATGCCAGTCATTCATAGGTAAAATGATGTTGCATATCCTTACATCACTCTTTACGGATAGTGAATTTCATTATAACATGTACCTCTCAACTGTCTAGCTTTTTGCAGAATGTCTAGATTTTTGTCTCATATATTTGGTCTATTCCTCATATAATTTGAGGTTTCCTGGCAAATCACTGAGGAATGAAATCACTAAATACTGCACACATTTGACCTTCAGACTTTAGATCCTTTAGAAAATACATGCTAGCACAAAATCTGTGGTTCGAACAACTTTCTATGTTTGTAAAAGCACTATTTAAAATCTGTCTCTATTTTTGTACCCCATTATTTTAGACTTTGTCCAGATTTCTTGTTGTGCTGTACCCAGGTACAAGTGCTCAGTCTGGGACATCTGTAACATAGTCCTCTTATCAAGAATGTTTTACTTAGCTTCAAAGTGTACAAGAAATGTCTATATAAGTGTTTATAAACATATAAATACCAAAATAAGAAACAATGAAATTCAATAGAATATCTTAGATTAAAGATTAAAATTCTGCTGCTTCTAATGACTTTGTAAACACTTGACATTTTTTAACTCACCCAGTTGTCTTTGATGATATTACTGTCTACCAGAACTCTGAACATATATAATAAGGGTTTAAAATCTGACACCTTGTTTAAAAGTCACCTAGACTATTTGAATATACCACTCAGGAGGAACAAGATTGTAATCATTACTTCTTTAAAAAAATATGTAACACATGGTTGTATCTATGCAAACTATTTCACTTTACAATTAAAAATAATAATACTTCTTTTGTTTATTTAGAGTTTGGGTTTAGAAACACAGGCCTTATTTTCCATATTTTGCCAAATGTAAGCATTCTTCCATGCACCATGCACGGTTGAAGTGATTATTATTAATCTGAGTGAGTTACTGGATCCTCTATTTCAACTTTGCAAAAGAACAATTGATAGGATGCATTCACATATTCTGAGTGGCTGTTACATTTTCTGAAATGTACTATTAATATTTTTAAATATTTTTGACTTGAAGGTGCATATACCTAAATGGTTCACATAGCTTTCAATTTATTGGTTTCAAGACTGTACCCTTATAATGTCTAATGAATGTTGAAACTATCCAGAACCACATTTACAAAATGGATGATGCTTTCACATACTACTCACGGTTTGGGAAGGTTAAGCCATCTCTGAGTTTTTTCAAAGTACATGCCGTACATATATCTGCCACATAATGCAGTTCACTTAACAAATTCTGAAAATTCTGCTAGCTTTTACATTTTGGTAATATATTGAGTTATACTCCTATTGCTAAGACAGATACTCCTCTGGAGTCAGAACTGCCCAGCAGACACAAATGCCTTTAAGTTCAATAGTTTTTACAAGATCAGTCTAATGTCCTTGAGTGGTTAGGATGCATATAAGGTGACACATTTTGCACTATGCAGGAATGAAATCTTCATTCCACTTTAAGTATTATTATTACTGCCATAATTAAAATCTACTTACTCTTTCTCACTCTCTATCTATACACACACACATACACACACACACACACACACACATATATATATATATATATATATATATATATATATATATATATATATATGTGTGTGTGTGTGTGTGTGTGTGTGTGTGGCACCCATCTGTATCTGCATTCACTTTTTAACTTTATTCTGTATAAAATGCCATTTATACCAACAGCTCCAGTGTATATTCATTTTCATGTCCAACACCTGTCTGTGTTCTGTTTTCACACCGTGAGTAAACATTCTATCTGCCACATTCGCTGTAAATTGATTATTCTTGGCTAGAGTCACACGGCTTATATTTTCCTCAGAAAATAAGTTACTACTTTTTCATAATGCAAAGTTTCTGCTACTGCCTTTAGATAAATCATATTTCTTCCAAATGTCACCTTATATAAATGAAACACAAACCATGAATAGTCAGGTTTTCCTATTATGCAAATTGCTTAGATATTTACTTGCATGTAAAGTAAGACTTTTAGTGTATAATCAATTATTTTTATGAGGCAAAAATGATGCAAAAATACTTATATTCCTTTTAAATTGATCACTTGTATATGAAACTATGTCTGTGAAATAGTGCATTGTATAGTCAGCAAATCACCTCTTGTTATTTTGGCAGTTAGCATCAAGGACTCCAGTTAAGAACTGTTATTAAGATAGTTTCCATAGTCCAGGATTTGCGTGCCTTCTGCATGACTTTGAGCAAGTCATTTGACAAGACAATGTTGTGGGGCAGTTTGGAAACTAAACTCTTAAATGGTCTCCTGGGCTGCATGCCTACTAACTAAATATGAACTTTATTGTCTGGCAGTTCGGAGGATGCCTGTCAGTTAGCACAGAAGAGTAAGTTTATGAGCTGTTAACAAGTTTCTTCCTGTTGTCCAAGGTTTGGTAGCCTCAGCCTCCATTTGCATGCTGCATAACAAGTCAGTTAACCAAACAATGATGTCAACAAACTGGGCTAGAACACGTAAGTAGCAACTACTTGTGGATAAGATAACTTTATACTGCTGTATGAAAATGATTTACTCACAAATCCCTCATTATATATAATTTATAAATATGCTTTTACAACTCATCCTATAAAACTTGAGCCTGTATTGTTCTGTTTGTAAAAACATTTGTATTGCCCCACTGTAAATTTGTGCACAAAGATCCAACAGTATGACACAGTCCTACTATTATTAAGGATTATCTCTGATAGTATGCATCATTTAACAGCCTTATTTCATCATTCATGTAGAACCACTATCTCTAGACATGCCAGCATTATGTTATGCGCCATTTTAATGTTTTCATCTTCAGTCCCCGAGAGAATCAAATGGACACCAGAACTCATGTTGCAGAAAACAATGTATGTCCATGACAGTGGGTTAATGGATGACAGTCAGAGGGTCAAGCAGAAAAAGCATGTAGAGAAAAACCTCCCCATTTTTATCAGTTTTCTATGTTGTGCGGAGGACTTTTGGTCTTCAGCCTCATGCTTCAGTGCACACCTAGGCATGCAGCTACCACACAGCTGCAAATGCCAAGTTGAGTTTTGACATTTATTTAATGTATCCATATAAACATGCTTTCCTCTGCCTTTCCTTACATCTGCATACTTACAATCTGGATATGCATCATTATAGATGATAGATTTTGGTTCCGTAAGTATGAAGTTGCTTTACTGACTCAAGTCAGAGACACGGGGTGTACTCCTTGTCTGCATTCATAATGGTTCTCAGAGAAGTTAGACACAATCAAACTGACAACTCCCACTTTGTTGCATGATTGTTTATTATGATTTTATGTGTCTAATATGGGCCATCACTCATTGAACTCTTATTTTGTGCCACTGTTCCAAGGTGATATTTTCAAGTATATGAGAGATAACACTGGTAATATTAATACAGTTGTCAAAGTACAAAAATGTGGTCCACAATCTCTGTACAGTTTTAGCAGCCTGAGCATAGGCTAAAAATAAATTATTTCTGTTTCCACCAGAATATTAAAAAAATAGGTCTCAAAGTGTCAGAGGATCAAATGGAACTAACTGACACTTCTCTGGAGTGAACATCCCTTATACTAGATTATATAATGTGATGGGAAATGGAGGCAGATAACTGGCTACTGTGTGTCCACGTTGGTGCAACTGATATATAGCTGCTACTGTCTCCCAACCATGGTGGCTCAATCATATCCATCTGTCCCATGCCTTGTTGAAAAACCCACTACGTTTACACACCTTCATCCACTTGGACACTCCACAATTCATTGTCTCTCTCTGTCTCTCTCTCTCTCTCTGTCTCTCTCTCTCTCTGTCTCACTCTCTCTCACTCTCTCTCTCTCTCTCTCTCTCTCTCTCTCTCTGAAAATAATATTTCCTTAGGTTTGTGAGCCCTCTCTCATGTTTTCTCATATTTCATGCAGCATTTTGGGCAACCATACCATAGCCCATCTCATGCTTTATAAAGAAGATAAGTTCCAAACCTTGATTGTCTATCTGTTTTTCTTTTCATCTATCTCCCTGATGACGATCATGGCTGTACTCCAAATATCGTACTGTTATTTTACATCCATTCACTTATATGGTAGAAATACACCAGTATTCCAAGTGTGATTTCACTAGTGTGTGACAGAGCAGGAGGCTACATACCTTACACCATGAGACCATACTTTGTAAAATACAAGTGAACAGTTTCTTGGACATTCCTGCTGTCCTCTCTACTCATTTGATGATCTGGGTCCCGTGTGATGAGCATGTGTATGTACTCTTTCCTTACTGTCTGTCCCAAGGTAGCATCTTCTAATTTATGTGTGACCTTATAATTCTTGTGTACAAGAACTTTGTACTTATCTAAAAATAATGTCAGCTACTACCTCTTTACCCGCCTGCAGAAGACTTTCGGGTTCCTTTTGTGGCTTTATTCCATGTCCAAAATAATGACTTTCTTTTTGTGTTATCTGCAAATAGGTTCAGTTAGTCAGTTAACACCTCTGAGGTATCAAAGATGATCAAGTCCAATTGTGAGGACCCTAACTCTGACCATTATGGCACTAAATTGTTCACTTCTCTCCCTTCTAACAGCCTCACCAACCAACACATCAGAGGACATCTTTACAGCTCTTCATTTCATATGTTTCTGCCCTACAGCTAGCACTTTCAGATTGCTAAGTGACCTTGAAGTGTTACTGATGCCCAGATAGCGGACAACAACTGACACTTCCTCTTCAGTCGTTGTTATTAGTCAGTGAGAGAATTGGGCCTGAGGTCTGAATAATCATTTTAGTACCTTAAAAAATGCTGACTTATCTGCAAATTATTACCCTCCCACAGTGCAGGCTTCAAAACTTAAATGTTGCATTTATGTAAAACCCCATAATGGATCTATGCAGTACACTTCCTTCTTTGAACCAACATCTCTTGCTAAACAGCCTAGCATCCTATTAGTCCTTTCAGCTAGTGTGGGCTACAAGGCGATTAGCTGCTGTTAATGTTTGGTATTTCTCTTTAAATATGAGCCTATATTTAAAATTAAACATGGCCTTGAAACTTCTTGGCAAGAATTATTTATTGGTGTTTTACAAATATTGCTTAAATGTTCATAATAAATTATAAATCATCAGTTATCTACAGATGTTTCTTAATCTACAGATATTGCAAGGTACAAGGAAGTTTTAATCATGTTAATAGTATGACCTGTATGTACAAGTGGAGAAGAATAAAGGAAGTGTGTGTTTTCCTTGGAATATTTATCAAACTGCACTGGTAAAATGTGTACAATCAGTCATAAAGGTGATCTCATAAATGCATGGGTTAGGTATGGCACAAAGAATAGTTTAAGAATAAGTAAGCTGTTGTCTGACAGAAAGTTTTAACATAGATTAACAGTGCAAGATAACCTGAATCTACAGTCTAACTGTCCTTCTGTCTTTGGTAATCTTTTTGCAGTTTTTTTTTTTTCAATAGTTCAACAATCTTCAGTTTTTACATGAATTTGATTTGGTGGTCACTGTAAAAGGCACTTTAATCTGCATGCCTGACCCTTTAAATCAGAAAATGTAGGTTAAGAAGGATCAGCCAGAATACCATGCCATGCAGAAACCTTCACTTTTTGCCTTCTTACCATGTAAGGTCCATCCTTCAACTTCTAGTATATCTTTGCTGTGTTACAGACTATACTACTATTCATGTCTATGACTCATGGCACTGATTGCAGGAATAGGAAGCTCAGCACTCTGAGAGTATGCCAGCTCATATGTGCTATGGTCACAAACACTAGTAAATTTCTTAAATTTAAAATAAATTAAAGCCATACATTGAAGTTATCCTCCTTCTTAACATACATTGTTCTGATTAAAGGGTCAGTTCCTTATTCATTACATCACTATGTGTTCCACACCCGTGTCCTTTAACTCTCAACACTTTCTTCTGTGGAATGCTTTCAAAGATCTTACTGAAGTTAAAATGCAGGACAAACACAGGGTATCCACTATCTAGTTCAGCAGCAATCTAGTCCTAGAACTCTCCTAACCAAAAAAGGGAAGACTGTTTGTATGCAAACATTGCAGTTGTTCACAAGTAAGAACATTGATATCCAAGGACTTTATTAGTGTACTATACAAAAACCTTTTGCTGCCTTCTCAAGAATGGAAGAAAAACATCATCCTAAAATTGCTTACCTACTTCCTGTATTACCTGTTCCCTTATTCAAGACAGATATTTTAGCCACTATTTAGTTTTCTTTTACCACCTCAGATGGCAAGAAAAAGCATGTAGCATTTTGTATGGCTGTGTACTGCCGATTCTCACCCAACTTGCATTTTATATGATTGTGTACTGCCGATTCTCACCCAACTAGCATTTTATATGGTTGTGCACTGCCGATTCTCACCTAACTAGCATTTTATATGGTTGTGCACTGCCGATTCTCTCCCATCTAGGATTTTATATGATTGTGTACTGCCCATTCCCTCACATGTAGCATTTCATATGCTTGTGTAGCACCAATTCCCTCCCATGTAGCATTTTATATGGTTGTGCACTGCCGATTCTCTCCCCAAAATACTTCCTGTGACTATTATTTTCCTTTAACTTCATGTTAAACATTGTAGTTTTCTTCAGCAGAGATTCCACACTGGTTTCTTCGACAACTATAAGTGACTTTTACAAAGCACCTATAGTCACATTCAGGGCCAGCCTTAGCCCTAGGTAAACTAGAGCCCTAGGTGAAGGGCTTCACATTGACCTCCCACCACCCACTGCCCCCCATACACATCATTCCATACTACAATGATCCCAACATCCTGGCCTATCCACATCCAAATTTCTTTTTTCTTCTCTTTCCTCAAAGTTTACATTGCTTTTCATTTTCCCCCTGCATTCATTCATTCAATACATGATAACTAGGTAAGATTGCACTCTGATAAGTGTGAAGGAAATAACTACATTAAGCCAAGGGACTGAAGCCACTATGCAAGCAGAAGCCTTATGGATTTTTAGATGCTCTGATGTATGTTTTAACATTTTTTTTAAGTTTTTCATCTAATGATGGTCTGAAATTATGAAAAAAATTCATTCTTATTCTTTAATATAGCCTTTTCTTGCATCCTTTTAACACACCCTAGGTGACAAAGACAACGGTTTGAGAACTGTGAAGGAAATAAATGCATCAAGGTTGGGATCTGGGGTCTGCTAAGTTCTGAGGTGTATTTTATAGTTTTTAAACATTATTTTGTTCTTTTTATTCAGTGATGGCCTAAACAAAAATCATGTTTAAGGAAAGAAATTCAGTTGTTACTCTTTCAACTTTGCTTTTTTCCTGCATCCTTTCAATATACCCTCATTGACCAAGGACACAATATAATAATTGTGGAGGAAATAACTACATGAAGCTTGGGGTCTGAGGGCCAGTTGGCCTCCAGTAGCCATGGGGGTTCTTGATGTTCTGAGATGCATTTTAAAGCTTTAATCCAGTGACTAAGGAAAGAATTTTAGTTTTACTTGAAAGAAAAATCTATCTTACTTTTCTACTTTGATCATATCTGGAAATAGAACCGACTGTGACACTGCCAGCCCAGCTAACTGGAATTGTGTAAATAATTCTATGTTATTTGTGAATATTGCTATGATTCATATGGAACTGCATGCTTTGTACTGAGCTTCAAGAATGTAACCACAGTGCACCTTACTGGAAAAGAACAGAAATGTATATAAACTATATACCTGTGCAAATGTGTGTTTTAATAGTAAAAGCTGGAACATACAGAGTTAACTTGCAAAAGTTCAGGAAAATAGGTTGGAATTAAAAGTGCTGTATGATGTGCTATAAAAAAGTAGTTTCAGTGCAGCAAGCAGGCACAATGTCTGGAGCTAGAAGTTTCTTTCTGTTGTCTTGGAGAGAAGTAATTACTAGGTCTAAAATGTAAAAGTATTTAACTGTTTTACGACTTCCAATTCTGAGCAAACATCTGAGAGATATGTATTTTTCACAGAGAAATGTTAGATTTTGTTAAGATTCTGTTAGCATAGGAAATGAAGGCAGGTGACAAAGAGTCATGTCATCCAGGCTAACCCAGAAGTAATGTTTTGATATTAATCCGGGAAATCTCTCAGAGACTGTGCATTTTGTATCTTGTCTTGAATCTAGAAACATCCATTCAGCACTTCTCATCTGCATTTACCTTGCTCTGCATGTAAGTTATTTATGGCATAATATATTTTAGATATGGATAGGAATATAGTAAAGATTAGTTTAGATGTTTTCTACATTTATTTGAGACTGTCTTGTAATGTTGTTTTAAAATATTTCCTGTGATTATGAACTCTGCAGTTACTGTGTTGTTTGAGTATTGTCTTGTTCTTTTATTATGTATCATTAAATATATTTAAACTTTTTAATTGTGGCTGGTTTGTTTAGAAATATTAAACTCTTAGAGTACTTGCATATGTATTTTGTGACACTGTACAGGCCACACCTAAATTGCCTTGAAAGTCTTGGTCACACTTACCATTTGGATAATAGTAACATTACACAGTAGGATTGGTCACCCTTTGTAAGAGCCTTAAAAGTAGTTGATAAGTAGTGGCTGGTGGCACCTGCTACTACCTTATAATCTGGGCAGAAGGGGGTATGGCTAGTAAACCTGTGCCAGCCTTTCAAAGGTGTATGTTTGTGTTTAAATCAAATCTCATAGTGTGTGTGTGTGTGTGTGTGTGTGTGTGTGTGTGTGTGTGTGTGTGTGTGTGTGTGTGTGTGTCAGTTACTTGGGCAGGGACATGATTCACTGGTTGGACAGAGGGGGTGCTGGAGGTTTTGGCTTGGCCACTTGGCTGATACTTTAACCCTATAGGTGTGCCAGTGGGCAGTCTTATTGGGGATCTGGCGAAAGAGGGAGAAACTAAACCCAGACTGACTGTGATCTTAAAGGAAATTGTACTTTACTGTGTGTGTACTTGTCATTCTCCCAATGTGTATGTCCCTCACCAGTGCTAGTGCTGAGGACTGAGGCTCCTCAATTAGTGGACCAGTGCAGGGGGATCACACATACATCCCTGTCTCTTCCCATAATACAATCCATGCCTTTTTCTACAATTCAGTCACCTCTTGTGTATCCCCCTGGTGTAAGACTGAAAGGATAATGAAAATATAAATTGCCACAATCATATTTCAAGTTGTTGCTGTGAAACATGTATACAGCATGCCCCTACCACCAAGAGTCAATTGTCTTTTATCTGTCCCTCTGATGTCCGACTGAGATGAAATGTAAAGAACAAATAGATCTTGACACATTTAAACCTGTTGCTAGAAGATGTCTGTAAGCAGCATGATTCTTTAACCCATACCCAAAAGATAAGCTACCTGTATATATGTCTAATATTTGATTGTGAGGAAACTGAAACAAAAATAACCACAGTAATGTATTTCAACATGTTTCTGTTCAACAAGACACTGCTTCTAGACAAGCTATTCTGATCTTTTGTGGAGTTCTAAGGTTTATGAGTTGTATTTTATGGTTTTATCCACAGCCCAGCAGAAACTGTAGTCATCTTCTATGCACACCTCTAAGATTTGGGAAGAAAATTTGCGAAAAATTGACTACAGCATTCCCAGCCTCTACCCCCCAGACAAGTTATACCAACTGTCTGTGACTACCTCTGAGGTCTGTGAGGAAAATTATACAAATACTGTCTATACCATCGTTTGGCCCCCAAAAAAGCTACAGCAACCTTCCATGCAGACCAGTAAGCAATGCCTATTTTAGACTAAGTGAGGTTCAGGGCAAATGCAACGACTACACCTGTATCAAAATCCACATATATAACCCAAGATGTAAGGGCCACCAGGGTTTATTGTTACAAGATGACTTGTTAACTGCTTTTTTTCTTTTTTTGTTACCCAAAACAGTTATCTATGTGCCAGGCACACACACACACACACACACACACACACACACACACACACACACACACACACACTATGTGACAACATCTCATGACAGACCTGGCTTTTTGGGGCAGTGTTAGTAAGCCCAGGCTTGCCAGCAGTAATGGTTTTTCACATACAAACTGATACTGCTCCTGATAAGACAGGTCTTTTACAAGATATGCACACACATACACAAACACACACACACACACACACACACACACACACACACACACACACACACACACAAGCATTGTGCCCTTACCTACAATATGGACAAGTTGGAGTAACACCAGTTCATAGGTTCATAGGTAGGTACTAGGCTATTGGCCCTAGGGCCTATATAAGCCAAGCCAAAAAGGTACTCTGGCTTTTGTCACCCAAGAAAATAATTTTCCTGTGCCCCTGTTGAGCAGAGCCACAAAAGTGATCCCCGAGGTGAATTTCCTATCTCCCATCAATCATCAAGATTTTTCTTGAAGAGTGCTAATGAGGAGCTTTGTTTGCTATAGATAGGTAGTTTGTTCCATAGTATAGGAAGTCTCTAGGACAGGAATATATCCCTCCAGCATGTTCTGTTTATTGTGATGACAAGATTTAGGTCCCTAGAGCATGTAGCTCGGAGGGAATGGGATTTCTTTAAGTGGTGCATGTCCAACAGCTCGGGGTTTGACATAGCTTTGTATGTTAGGCAGAGATCGCCTCTGAGTAGGTGATATGCAACAGAGTAAAGCTGGAGTTTTTTTGAGACTGTCTGCATATGGCATCTGTTTGAGGCTGGTAATCCTCTTTGTGAAGTATTTCTGCAAACTTTCTAGTTGCTGTAGATGTCTTGTGAGGTACATACCAAAAGGGGCATTGTACTCTATAATGGGTTTAATGAGTGATGAGTAGAGGGGAACAATGACCTCTTTTTTCCTGGATGAGAAACCTTTTGTGATGAGGTGTGCCATGTAGAAGGATTTCCTGACTACTGTGGTGATGTGATTATCAAAGGAGAGACTGTCCACTTGTGTCTCAAGGTCTCTTATCACACTTTCGGTGTTAAGTAGACTACTGCCTATGTGGTAGTTCATGGGTAAAGAGTTTTTACCAAAAGGGATGACAATGCACTTTTTGGCATTGAGCTTGAGGCCATGGCTTTGACACCAGGCGTCTGTCTCATTGAGGCCCTTTTGTAGGATGTCCACATTGTTCAGAGTTTTGATTATGGCTCCTAGTTTGCAGTCATCTGTGAACTTCATTAGCCAAAGACCTTCTGTGTTAGCCTGTACTTCTGAGAAGTAGATACCAAACAGGAGAGGACCCAGGACTAAACCCTGTGGTATTCCACTTGTCACTGGTCTGAAGTTGGATTTGGAGTCTGCTACTTTCACAGTGTGGGTTCTGTCAGTGAGCCAGTTGGCAACCCATCTTGTGACATTGGGAGTTATACTTAGTTTAGTGAGTTTATCTATGATTCCAGAGTGGGGAATGGTGTCAAAAGCCTTGGCGAGATCTAGATAGGCTGTGTGAACCACCTTACCCACATCTACAGCTTTGGTGACCACTTCAAATACATCTGTCAGGTTTAGGAGACATGATCTGCCTTTTACAAACCTGAACTGGGTGCAGTCCAGAGTTTGGAGATTACTAATGTCATTATTTATAAGTTCCATGATGATACGTTCCATAGCCTTGCAGACCAGGCTCGTCAGTCTAATGGGGCACTAGTTCCCGGAGTCCGTGGTGGTTCCCCCTTTGTGGAGTGGGATAGCCATCACTGTTTGGCGTTCAATGGGCACAAAGCCTAAGGTGAGCTGTGATTGAACATGGTACTTAGGTGAGGTGCCAGTTCATTCTGTATCTCATGTAGAACGCAGTCTGGGATGTTGTCGGGTCCCATGGATGCTGTGTTCTTGGCTTTGGAGAGTGTGTTTTTTACCTGTGCAGGTGTGATTACAGGAAAATAACCAGCCCTTGCAGTCTTGAACCCAGGACCCTGCACACCATAGCCACATCAATTTACCTCTAAGCTTCACAGTTCACCTATGTCTTGTATTTGGAGTGCTGGAGAAAAACAGGACACATGAACAAATCCACATAATGACAGAAAGGATATGCAAGACTCCACATAGTCCTTAACCAATCATAGTTTTAATAACTATAATAGGAATGCCTTGACTGATAAAGTCAGTGTTTGTGATTCTAAGCACCTCATTTCATGATCTGTCTTCTTAAAACCTGACTAAATCTACATTTAAAGAGGAATTCAGTGTAAACTGTATTAACCATATCTGTGTATGACTCCCTGCTCTTCCATGCTGTGGAGTACATGCTCAAAATCATGTCCCTTTCCACTAGAGAGTGTTCCACAGGGATATCACTACTAAAGCACAAGAATAACTAAAATACACAGGCACTATGATAGATGCTTTTATTTATCATAGTCCCATATTTTGTATATAGATAATAACTCCAGGAACTCCTACTATATGTAACAATTATAAGGGACCTCCTCAATTTATCAGTCTAACCAGCTAACTGAATTTATTTACTTCTTCATTTATTAGTGACCAAACCTTTAAGTTTTTTTTACATATGATTCATTGCATTCATCAACGTACAGATTTCCCTAAAAACAAAAAGTATTAGATGTGAATCGTTCAAGTGGCATGCAACATCTCTAAAATTTAATCAGAAAATAAAGAGGGAAAAAAGTTAAGTACTATGTAAAGGAGTGCATGCCTTTAAAGACTGCCAGTTATACAAAAGCTTGAGGAACATCTGTAAGGCAGAGGTAAAGAGAGATAGACCCAGGTACTGCCATGGCTTTCTGAATTCCATTTTTAAATGATCCCAAAGCACTTGGAAAGCATCTCCATTACCCACAAAAGATCAGCTTCCCCAAACTAAATCATGTATGCAAGCTAATATTTTAAATTACAGGCAGGTAAAATACATCATTATGATTTTTTGTGCCTCTACTAAAGTTGCCAGATTAACTCATATTCAGATGATTGTTAAAACAAATTCACATCCTCATTTTTTTTAATTTGCTGATATCAGTATAAATTGTGTGAAGAAACTGTTATCAAGGTTAATAGCTTCCCAAGAGATGACAGCCTTCCTTCATTGCAAAATTATTTGCGTTGCTAATGAACAGATCTCTTTTAAAGAAGACATTTTATCCATGTTAAAGAAAAAGTGCAACCATAATATAGTTCTGCAAAAGAAGAGATGCCACAAGACTCAATAACATCTTTTGCACCTCCCACCTACTTCCATTGGACAACACCCTGAAATGGCTACTGCATGAAAAAATCTCAATTTACACCACAAAGCAGAGACTGCAAACCAATATACAGCACAGTGTCTGTCAAGGAATGTGAACAAAGCTGTCCTTCTCAATAATTTCTCAAAATACAAAGTACTGGACTATCAGACAGTACGTGTTGCTGGATTATCCACTCATATTCAAACAGAACCAAAGAGTTATGGATATAATCGGTCTTGTCAGAGTGTAATTAATTCACTATGGAAAACACACCCTGATGACAGTATTTGTCAGTAGTTTGTGGCAGTCATGTAAATCCAATAAACTGACTTAGTATTTAGACAACTCAACATCTTCGTAGACATGCCACATATGATAAAATACCACGTAAGCTAGAGATCATTTTTACAAGTGAAGAAATGATTAGCTTTGCAATCCCTAGTATTTACTGAAAAAAAATGTTATGCACAAATTACTACAAGCATTAGAGAATGCACTGCATGCACCTCAGTTCTTCCTCCAGTCCATGCTGACATATGAGCTCTTGACCTGCAACTTGATTCATCTGGCACTTCTACACTCGTACGGGTTGGATCTCCCCCCTTGCTGTTTCCTATGACACCTCCCAAGTAACACTTCAAGGTCACTTAGCAGTCCTGTGTCCATTTTCTACTGCTTTTGCTCCGTCCCATGTTGGCACCTTGTTGAATTCCATACCTCTGAAATGTCCACAATTTTGCAGAGTATCACTGATTTGACTCATATTTTTCTCCCTTGTCCTCATAAAATACTTGCTTTTCTGGTAAATTACACAAGAATTTAGTCTGTCAAAATGCCAGAAATTAGAGGTTCACACTTATTATTATTTGAAAAATGCATATTTATAAAAAAAACTTTTTTTCTATTAACTTGATAAGTGAATTAGAGTAATATTTAAAACTGCTCCTGATTTTGGACCTTTGTCCCCCTTACTTTTAGCTTTGTCCAGAAATCCTGAACAAAGAAGCTGAGAGGTATGCTAGATGCTGCATCCCATAACAAAAAAAGAAAAAGGTTGCCCACAGTGGCACAACCCTAGAAACATCTCTATTGGTGGCCAAATCAGTACTTCATGACATATCACTCAACTAAGTCTAAACATCTGCATGCAGTACCAGCAAACATGGTATGGTTCAGAAGTGTCATTGCTGTTCTGTGGGGTTAAAAAAAAAACCTAATTGCTACACACTGGATCCAAAAAAGTATTCATGCCCACAGACTTTCATTAATGAGTGTAGCATCACTATTCAGTATTTCAGCTCGGCCCCACCATCATCAAATTAGTTAACAAATCACAAATAATTTTGGGCTTCTAGCACACCTATACCTATGGCCTGACATGATTTATATTACTGATGATGTCACAGTACAGATGATGCAGTGGTAGGGCATTATTAATTATATTTAACTGCCAGACAAAGTGATGTTACCTCACATGCAAAAAACAAGCACACTTACCTTTGTGCAGAAAGCTATGGGTTCTTTTCCCACACCAGGTCGATGGATTACTGACACTGCAGTGCAGTGCAGCATACATTGGTTACTGCACTCTTATGTGAATCATCCATTGGAAAAGATGTTAAACCAAGACCCCTCCACATGAGTTGGCTGTAGTTCAGATGGATGTAAAAGATCCCATGCCACCTATCAAAAAGTGTAGAGGAAATTTCCCAATGCCATGGCAAAATTTCTCCTGGTATTGTAAATACCACCTTAGGTCTCCTCTGAAAAAAGGCTACTAGCCTACACTAACCTGGTCAAAAAGTATAAATAAATAAATAAATAAAGCTAGGAAAGTCCCAGTTACATACATAACTTCCCAGAGGGCATTCAGATTCAGTTATTTTCCATCTGCATTTTATCGCATACTGCCTGCCAGCCATCAGTCCTTCCACAGGTATTTGGCACATTCATTCCCCCAACCCCCCAGCCACAGAATGAGAACCAGTCATGAGAGGTTATCATCTGACGGCCAATAGGGATTTTCCTTATTTGTGTCCCTAACCATCCCTGCCACATTAATGGTATGTACATTAGCAAACATATGAGCCTACAGCAACTTATCTTGAGAGTGGTCACCTTCCTGTACACTCCTCATCTATGAAAGTGCACATCACTAGTCCATTCACTGCATGCTGTACCTCTCTCCAAAGTAGATGCCAGTACTGCAAGTGGTCTGTACTGTCTCCTTTCAACCAGGATGGGTAACCCAGTATTGGACGTACTCCACACTCACTAACTCATATACTGCATGTTGTGGCCCCTCCCCTTCCAGTAATTGTTTTTAGTTTAGGAACTGATTCATCTATCACCAAAACTGATATGATGATGTTTATCTTTTGGGTTTTCATGGGTCATAGCTGCTTTAAGAAATGAACTGTCTGCATGGTACTGATATAGAACAAGTGTGGAATGCATTCACTGAGGAAGTGTTATGGCTCAAATGGCTCAAAGAATTCAAGGATAGCTTGGAAAGATGGAAGAAAGGATGAGGAGGGGGAGAGGTTTAACTGAAACACTGATTAATTCCACTAGTTTTTTTGTATGTTCAGGTGTACATTTTCAGTATAAGAAGAAATGGATTATAACATTTGACTAGTCTGAGAATGATAATTTAATATAGTCCAGTGATCTGAAGATATGTTAAAGTGATTATGCTGTTAGCAAACTGCTGCATATAAAACTGGTGTGGTGACTAGTGCCCATGTCTCAAGAGTCCTAAGTTCATTTCCCAATTCTGATTCCTGTCTGTGTGGAGGATACATGTCAGGCTCATGCTGTGTTTATTTTGTGGTTGGGTCTTGGCTTCTTCCCAAAAACATTCTGATTGGCTGCTGTCTTTAAACTGACCTTACATATTGCATTTGCTCTTACACTTAAGACTGAGGTCATGGTTGATAAAGGTTTACCAGCTTCTTTTCACTAACCCGATTAATGCATGAATAAATAAATAAAACATTATGAAATATGAATCCCACAGCCACCAGAGGAAGTATTTTTTTCAGCAGCTTGCTCAGTAGCATTCTAGAACTGCATGTTTTTTCTTACATTCCTGTTCAAAAATGTAGCTGAGATTAAGAAGGTGGAAATGCTTTTCTGTTCATAATAATGTTGGAGTGGAATGTTGGGGAACCCCAGTCTGTACAATATTTCAGTGAGTCTGGGCAGTTGTAGTCTGTATATTATTTCAGTGAATCTAGGCAATTGCAGTCTTTATAATAGTTCAATGTGACAAAATTCCTGGTACAACAAGATGGCCAGTGTGGCATTAAGCTTAATTTATAAATGGTTTTCAGACAATTGATATAATAATCATTCAAAAGGAGCACAGAAAGTGCACCTAGTTCCAGAATTAAACTTGCCAGGGAACTGTGAAACTGAATACTCATCTGCAGAACCAAATACCTACCTACCAAGTCTGAGCCAATATATATGAAATGCGTTCGATTATGATAATAATTATGTCTTCATAGGTGCCCTGTGAGACCTACCTGTACTTGCACTTTATTGTATAACAGTTAAAAAACAATTATTTTTAATGTTTCATTAAAATATTGTCAAGAATAAAAAGTGTACCATTTTTAAACACACATATACACACGTGTGTGTGTGTGTGTGTGTGTGTGTGTGTGTGTGTGTGTGTGTGTGTGTGTGTGTGTGTGTGTGTGTGTGTGTGTGTGTGTGTGTGTGTGTGTGTGTGTGTGTGTGTGTGTGTGTGTGTGTGTGTGTGTGTGTGTGTGTGGGTGTTGATGAGTCTAGTCAATGTGTATTGGTGTTGCCATGATTAAATGCACAATATCACAAATGTTTAGCAGTTATCCCTCAGAAATGCCACCTGTTTCACTGATACCATAAACATTAACTGGAGCACTGGAGAAAACCCTTCTGCTCTGTATGTTCACTGTGAAAACACACCGCAGCAATAATTTTACCAGTTGTACAGGAAGTCTGAGAAGGACTGTTAGATAAGCTTGGGAAGAGTTTTGTGCTGATAGATAATAAAATTAGATTTCCTGAACTCGCTTAACACAATTCAACCCTCATGTTGTACAGCACAAATTAAGTATCCCATGAGAATTCTAAAATCATCTTGATTGCCAAAAGCATTTTAATTCGATAGGTTCAAATGATGACAGGTATACTAGATTGTGTTGCTTAGTAATGGAGGGATGAATGTTATGATAACATAGAATGGCTGTGTTCTCTGCTAATGCTCATTTCTAGTCCTGGCACTTTGACATTTCAGTAACAGAATATATATATACTCCAAAACACTGCAATCCTTTTCAAAATTTGTTATTCTTTCATTGCACACTAGAATTTACTAGGCATAGACTATAATCTTCTTGCTAATAGTACTGTCATTTGTCACCTCCTTCATAAGGTGTTGGTGCTTCAAATAAAACTGGAACGTACACCCCTTATATCTTTGTTTTCATTTGCTCTACCACTAAGTTACTGAAGCAGCTATAAAGCCAGTTTCTTCATCTGGCAGGTGTGGATGGATGTGCACAACAGCTCACCCCAAAAATAAATCACTAGTGAAAATATTAGTGCCCTTTCAGGCATTCATGGCAGGGAGTTGACCCTGGATTACCTGCATGCTTACTTGTACAAACTATTCCATTATTGTAATATCTTTGCTTCTGTATATATAAGCATTACTTACATAGTAGTGCTTTAGACCTCCCTTACATTGTGTTACATACCTTATGACATAGTTTGCTTTTTATCTTAGCATTTCAAATGTGGTTCAGTTTTATTTTATTTTATTTGTTTGTCTAGCTGGGCAGTGTTAGTAAAAGTTAGTAAAAGTATTTTAAACTAATCAAAATAAATAAAACAATGTAAAGTAATGCAATAGCTGTTTCAGCATGAAATAGTTTAAAAGATTTGACAAATAATCTTGTTTTAATAATATGTAAATGCAGGTAAGCTGTACCATAAAATGCCTGCTGCTCTGGAATATACAGTAGATTGTGAGGTCAGCAGGTAAAATATGCTCTCAAGAGATTTCTGTATTTGGTAAAACCGAATGGAATCAATACCAGTCTGAAAGGTTCTGGGGTAGGATCAGGGGTCCAGTAAGCTTAAAGACAGGCTTGGCAAGCTAATGAGTCCGGTTCAGATGCAAAGTATATGAATGCTGTGTTCTTATTAGACTGCAGTGAAAAAGCACTGTGGCTTTTGTAGTGCTTGTTAGTCAGGTTAGGCCACTAAATGTTGTTCCTATATGTGTCTGTATGTACACACACACACACACATACACACACATATATATATATATATATATATATATATATATATATATATATATATATATATATGTATATATGGGTTTACTTTGTTTCATTGAAAGCTCATTTCACTGAATTTGAATTCACCCTGATCAAATTGCTGAAAGCTCAAATTACTGAAAACTCCTTTTACCGAATCTCATTTCACTGAAGTGAAGTACTGGCATTGTGTAGAGTACTGTAAGGCAAGTAAAAGGCATATGCCCTTTTCCCCACTGTAGTACAATCCTAGAGTTAGTATATATAGTTGGGGTGGGGGGACATATATATGGCAGTATATATTGTCTTCTGGAAAGAGTTAGTCATTGGTGTTGTAAGTATGCATGTCTGGTTTAAAATGTATTGTTTTGAAGCTTTCGGTGAAATATAATGTAAAACAAAACTAGTTGGGGTGCTACACCCCCCCCACAACATCCAATGTGGGGGAGCTGTGCCCCCCAACCCCCCAAACTATATATACTAACTCTAGGATCGTACTACAGTGTGGAAAAGGGCATATACATTTTACTTGCTTTACAGTACTGTACACAGTGCCAGTACTTCACTTCAGTGAAATGAGATTCGGTGAAATGAGTTTTTAGTAATTTGAGCTTTCTTCGAGTTAAACAATGTTAATTGTAGAAACTCAGCAAACACAGAAAATAGAGGTCCGAACCCACTAATGGAGACAAAACTTTTAATACCAACAAGGATTAGTGCTTTCATCTTGTAGCAAGACTTCATCAGATAACACAAAATTTGCAACACATTTCTTTTAAAACCTACTCAATTAGTCACAATTAAAATTTAAAGACACATAAATCCATACAATGTTAAAAGCATGCATACAACAAAAAATGCATACCAAAATTTTAAAATGTGACCCTTTGAAATAAAAGTGGTCAAAATATACAATAGTTGAACTCTATAATAGTTTAAATTGCCTTGGCTACCAGTACCGGCTTAATGGTGATATATTCATTAAGCCGGGAAAAATATTAGATTTTAGCCTAAGCTGCCACTTCAATTCCCTATTGAGCAATACATTTTTAACATCTCCCCCCCTAGGATTAGTTTTCACTACATCAATAATTCCAAATTTGAAACCACTAAAAGAAGAATATACAATGGAGTGCTTGTACAGTGCACTAGTCTCTTTCCTGATCCTAATGTCGTGAAAGTGCTCATTCATTATATCCTTCAAAGCTCTCTCCATCTTTCCTATATAGAATGCAGGGCACTTTTCACATACAGCCAAGTACACTATCATCTTAGTGTTACAGTTGCCTTTACATAACCTAATAATACTATTCATACCATTGTTTAAACATACGGTGTCCTCCTTAATAATGTGTGAACACTGACTACAATTACCACATTGACTAGTTGACTTTTTCACTATATTATTATACGTCTCCATTTGTTCAAACAATATTTTAAAAATTTTTCCTGTTTTTAAAGAAAATATAGGTTTGCTGCCTACTACTTCGTATAGTTCTTTGCTGGTTTTGAGCATACTCCGATTAACTCTTATAATATCAGTAAATGTGTCAGAAAAAGCATTGAATTCCGTGACACACGCCCTTTGAAACTTATCGTCTCTTCCTTTACCCATAATGTACAATGGTTGACCTAGTAAAGCCTTATATTTAGTACCCCATCCTCTGTATATTTCGTCAAGTACCCCTGTACCAAATCACTTGGATACCCCCTTTCTAAAAACTTATCACCCAAAAAGTTAAGTTCCCCAACCAATTCACTTTTATCTGAGGGCATCCTTGTAACATGTACCGCCTGTCCTTTAATAAGACTTTTTTCTGAAACGGAGGGTGATTACTCGTATAGTGCAAATAACTATTGCACCAGGTACTTTTTCTAAAAATTCTGGATTTAAACCCATCACTCGTTTGAAAAATAGTGGTGTCAAGATAGTTAATGCTAGACTCATCCCAAGTATGTGTAAATGTAAAGAAAGAGGTACATGCATTTAAGTATTGCATAAACATATCCACAGTGTCTTTTGTCCCATCCCATAATACAAAAATATCATCCAAGAATCTCAAATAAAGACGTATATTATGTCTGTATGGGCAGTTAAAGATGTATCTATGCTCCCATTCCAGCAAAACTAAATTGGCATAAATGGGGACACAAGCTGCCTCCATACCTACCCCACTGATTTGCTGAATGTACTCACCTTGGAAACATATATAATTGTGGTCAAGTACCACTTCCAAAAGTTCAAGGATCAACTGAATTTGGTCTTTAGACATAGTTGAATGCTTGTTAATACTGTCACTAAAAAACTCATATCCTTCCTGTCTTGGAATACAAGTAAAGAGAACCTTAACATCTATTGTAAGGAAACTACAACTTTCCTTCCAAACATCCTTTGTTAACTTACTCAATAATTCCCAAGAATCCTTTATTAAATGTCCTGTCTAAACTGTAATTTCCTTAGTCCAATAATCTATGTAAACTGCTAAGGGATGAGTTTTAGAATTCCTGGCAGACACAATGGGTCTAAAAGGAGGCTCTTTAACAGATTTATGCACCTTTGGTACCCCAAAGATGTTGGGGATAATGGGGTTCATTTGCCTCAAATAATAATGTGTCTTACCATCAATCCTATTTTCTAATAAGTATTCCTCTAGTAAAGAGTCAATTCTCCTATATGCTATGGTAATTTCATTCGTCGATACAGGGGAATAGGTGTTAGTGTCAAGAAAAATATTTGTTATTGCATTATTATATTCTTCAATACCATAAAGCACAACCCCTCCTCCCTTATCAGGCTTCATTATACGCATATCAGTTTGAGACTGCAAGTCATGAAGTAGCTTTTTTTCTCCTTTGTCTAAATTAAAGGGCTCCACTGTCCACCTATTCCTTTTATATGCTTCATATATTTCTTCGGTAACATTCTTTTCAAACAGCATTAGGGCTGGGTGGAGGGGGGATTAATAGTACTTTTTCTGGATAAACCTGTATAACAGTAATTCATGTCATCCTCTGTTTTTTTTAAAAAACATACCCAAATTCAATTTTCTAATATATAGTTTAAGGTCAACCAAAAGGTTGGCTATATCACCATAATTTGATGAAACGAACTTAAATCCTTTGGAGAATAAATTAAAATGTTCATTTTTAAGGGTTAATGATATGTAGTTAAAGATTTTGAATCCTTTGTATTCACTTACAACCCCATCAGTGTCTGCAACAAACACTATTTCCCCTTCTTTCCCACTTTTTTCCACCTATGATTCTCCCCTGCATTCATATGTGTATGGAGGTGTCCTGGGTCTGAAGGATATCTGGTTTTGCTGGCCAACCACTCTGACCATCTTAACGCCAAAAAATGCTCATTATGCTCAGAAAAAAAGTCCAGTTCATCAAGTCGCCTATTTGGGGTGCAGTCAACCCTCGCTTTCCTGCCTTGCTGAACACACCTCTTTCTATGAACATCCCTACCGTGCCATTCTCATTTTTATTATTGTAAGAATTACTTTTGTTTTTGTTTTTAAATGGGCCTGAATATGCTGTACCTTCAGCATATTGTTGTTTGCCCCTAACAAACTCTTTCTGTTTCCTTAAAAATATATTGTTAATTCTCTTGTTAGTCCTAAACAAAACTTTTTTATACAGTTGTTCATATTCCGAAAATAGCAAATCTTTTAAAATGTCACCATTTAGCTTTTCCACTTCTTTTTGTAAAACAGCCATAGCCAAATCATTGTGTTTAATCAAATTAACAATCAACCCAACCCACATTCATCAAAATAGCAATGAAATTCTTTCAAAACCTCTTGAGAATATGCTATACCAAAAGGATATTTAAACATTTTAAGTCCTTGTGGGACCAACTTAAGGTCAAGAGAACAATGCAAATATCTGTTGTCTATCTGCAAACACTTCAATTTAAAAAGTTTTTTTCAAATGTATAAATCATTTCCTTTAGGGTAGGCACATCTTCATTTTGAGACCCAAAAACATAAATTTTTGTCCATAATGTCAGTAAAACGCAATGGTTCAAAAGGATTGTTGAGCCTGGTGCCCTTAGTACTCATATTAGTATCACATTCATTGTTTCCATAGTTATTTACATGAAACACAGTACCTTTAGTGTTCTTATGACATTGACAGGCAACACTAGAGCTACCTTCCGTAAAGACCTGCTGACCAGTAGTATGCATGTCTGGTTTAAAATGTATTGTTTTGAAGCTTTCGGTGAAATATAATATAAAACAAAACTAGATGGAGTGCTACACCCCCCCACAACATCCAATGTGGGGGGCTGTGCCCTCCACCCCCCCCAAACTATATATACTAACTCCAGGATCATACTACAGTGTGGAAAAGGGCATATAACTTTTACTTGCTTACAGTACTGTACACAGTGCCAGTACTTCACTTCAGTGAAATGAGTTTTTAGTAATTTGAGCTTTCTTCGAGTTGGTCATGGTGAATTGAAATTCAGTGAAATGAGCTTTCAATAAAACAAAGTAGACCCATATAAATATATATATATATATATATATATATATATATATATATATATAGATATATATATATATATATATATATATATGTATATATAAATATATTTTCACACACACACACACATATATATGTATAACTATATATATATATATATATATATATATATATATATATATATATATATATATATATATATACATATATATATATATATATATGTGTATGTATATATAGTCACACACACACATATTTATTTGTGTCTAAATATATATATATTCACACACACACACACACACACACACACACACACACACACACACACACACACACACACACACACATATATGTATAACTGGTTCCCATTCAGAAGCCTGAAATATCATAAGCCTGAAAATCAAAATCCTGAAACCAAAAGCCTGAAAATTCAGAATCCTGAAAACTCAAAATCCTGAAAGCCCAAAATCCTGAAAGGCCAAAATCCTGAAACTCAAAATCCTGAAAACACAAAATAGACATACTGATGTCATTGTGGCTTTGCTATTGTTAGCCCTGTGGTGTTAGGTCATGCGTTGGGGTCAGGTAAGTGTGCGGTTGGTTTTATTTTAGGGTTAGGGGCGGTTTAAGTGAGTTAGGGTTAGGGCAGGTTAGGCATGTATGCAATAGTGACAAATATTGGGGTTAGGGGTGGTTTAAGTGAGTTAGGGTTAGGGCGCGGGTCAGGTGAGTGTGCGATAGTGACGGACCTTAGGGTTAGGGTTAGGGTCAGGGTCAGTTGGTAGATATTAGTGTCTTTATAGTGACATATTAGCATTATTTGTGTTTTCAGGATTTTGAGTTTCAGGATTTTGGTCTTTCAGGATTTTGGGCTTTCAGGATTTTGAGTTTTCAGGATTCTGAATTTTCAGGCTTTTGGTTTCAGGATTTTGATTTTCAGGCTTATGATGTTTCAGGCTTCTGAATGGGAACCGTATATATATATATATATATATATATATATATATATATATGTATGTATATATAGTCACACACACACATATTTATTTGTGTCTAAATATATATATATTCACACACACACACACACACACACACACACACACACACACACACACACACACACACGCACACACACCATAATATATTTTATATATATATATATATATATATATATATATATATATATATTTATATATATATATATATATATGTGTGTGTGTGTGTGTGTGTGTGAGACTATGTATTTCAAGGCACACATGCGTCCCTGTAATAAAAATCACAGTTTCCTCTTGATTAAAGTAATATACATTCCCCTATTTTACCTAATCTACTTGTTCAGTGCACTGGAGAAACTAATTTTAAATAGTGTCACCACAGTTTTCATGGAATATCAAACTATGCTTATAGAATGGAATCTGCAATGTCTCATACAACAGCAATTCATCTCAAAATGTTCCCTTAGCCATTTCTCTCTCCTGTCCATCCACTCTCCTTTCCTTATTCTTCAGGCTTTTTCTGTTAACTGGGTTGGAGAACAGTCTTCCTCCAGTAACAGCAGTTCTTGAAACACATTATTATTTTCCTCTTCTTAATTTAAAAGTCACATCTGTTGAACATCTCCTTGTGACATTATCCTCTCTTTGCTTACAATATAAATTCATCTTATTTTCCTTAAGGATTTCCTAGTTCTCATAAAAGATGTCAGCAACTAAAACAGTAAAACAGATTGCAAAAAGTGAAAACAGCATTTCTAGTATATGATATATGTATTCCTTATGTCAAAGACTGAAGTCTGGATTGCAGAACCAGCAAACTTTTCTTGAGGAAGCAGAATGCATTGACTAGATTCATACCGCACTTTTACTCTTACTGTTATTATGAATATTAATTTTACCATGTCATTTTATTGTTGCTTCAATCAGGTATGTAATTTATGTTTTATTATGTATAATTGCAGCTTTCTAAATGCATTACTTTTCTAGATTCTGAACTGAAAATGATCATCAAGGACTAGCACGCTTACTTAGTAACTAAATAAATTAATGAAATAAAATAAAGTAACACTCTGCTGTACAATAACCATTTGGATAAAGCATTTGAAAAACAGTTGGGTTTAGAGACATAATGGCAAAAATGCATATAGTCAGATGAGTTCAACAGACATATACAGCCATAATAAATAAAGGACAGAATGCTACTGAAAGCATTTTTTTACATATTTAACTTGCTTATAGTACAAAAGCACGAAAAACTATAGATATCCAAGGTAATAGACTGAAAAGTGCCTCTTTATTACTGGTTGGACTCAGCAAGGACATTCTAGGGTTTCTCTGAAAACAGAACAAGCAGATGTGACAAATTTGCAAAGCTTGAGACCAAAAACTGCAAAATCCAAAATATACCTAAGGAGTACTTGTTACAGCACACCACACCCATATTATTTTTGGGGGTGAGGGGGGGTAGGTATAGCCAGTTCTTCCTCTGACTTTAGGTTGCTTATCACAAACTCACTTAAAATAGCACAAATGGTTTACATTACATTGCAGTAAATTTCATGATGAGGTAAACAGGCTATCAAGTTTGCCATTAAACTACATTCATAATCTCCCCAGAATGCTATCATTTCTCATCATCCCATCTGTTCTATGGACTTATCTCCATGGATTCCATCCCTGCCATTTCCTGGCAGTCCACTCCATGGCTCCATACTATGCTGTTATGGATCCCTGCAGTCTGCTGCCTGTGCTCCTCCTAACCCCATCCTTTCTTTTCAGTGTAACACCTAAAAATATCCCTCACGTGATTTTATGTCCCACTTTATCCTGTTCCATTCTACCTAATTTTTTTGACTTTAGAAAGAAGACCTCCAGCTTTCCTCATGTCTTATCAAACAATTTTTATTTATTTATCTGGTGGGTTTCATCCAGGTTTCCACCAACAGCCTCATACACTCTCCTTGGCCTCCAAAACTGCACAAAAGACTTACAGCATAGAACAACTTGGATGGGAGAGGCAAGTCAAATATTAGCAGTAAAATATTATGAGCTGAGTTCAGATTCACTTTTTTTATGTCGAACTAGAATAGGTAAAATGAGAGAAAAGAAAAATAAATATAGATATGGGAAGGAAAATTAACTTCAAAAAGAGAAAGAAACTGGTAAAGACTAGCTCTTGATATAAAGTTGAATTATTTTAATTATATATCACATGTATCCTCACAATCAGTGAAAACTATTTAAGTGTTTCTTTCTGTGTTACGGATTCAAAGTCTGAATTTTCAAAAGATTTAAATAAAGCACTGGAATATTAAACGTGGTATAGTACAATGAGTGGGCCTACAGCCTCTCAACTGTGTAATCATTAAAACTTGCGAAGGTGGCGTTTGTTTTGTGACAAAGTAAAATGTTAAAGTCAAGATATCCAGGAAGAAGGCCGAATACCCTTACACACTAAGGTGTGTAGTTGTCATACAACAGCCAGTATCCACAAGTGCTTAAAGTTCTTTGCATAATGTTTGCATTGCTAAATAAGTTATAAATCTATTTGTTAACTAATTAAGTTATTGATTTAAGCACGTCTGCATGCATTCAGTAAAACTTGGCTCTTTTCTTTAACACCACAAATGTGCAATCCACATAAACATTTTAAGAGTATGCTTGGAGATTGCCAAGAAATGCTTGAACATTTAAGAGTAATAAAAAATGTACTTCTCCTTGTGTATTAATATTGTTTTCTGCTTTGCCTTTGCATATACTGAGAATACTTAGTAAGTCCGAGGAACATTTAAAACAATTCTATGCATTTTTTTAATCCATGCAATATGTCTTGTGATGCTAATGTGTTTAAAGATCTGTGCTTTTAATGCATTTTTATTATGTTTATTTATATTTAGGTTATTATGTATTATAGCCTTGATTATGTATAACACTGTCATGTGGTTTCATATGCAGCAGCATTTTTTATCATGCGTTTACTTGATTAGTTTAACATTTTTTATTTGCTGACCCTTATAAAACAAGTTTCATTTTCTTTACTATAACTGCTGTATATGTGATGCATAAGATGTTAATTCCTTGTGTGCTTCTGAGGTGTAAATTAATAATTTTTCTTGTAAGAAACTTTAATGAGCTTTATACTGTGCACTTTTTATTGTAATTTCTATTTTTCATGTCAACAGTTTAGAGTTCTGTATGCATATTTTTGCATTTTTTTATTATTTTAAATATTTGCAGGTCCTGTCATTTTTATTTCTTTATTTTATATTTACTATTTGTGTTCCTCACTTATTTTGGGTATTTCTTCTATTATTTTGGTTTGATGCCAAGAGTTACCAAGATGCCCAAGATGGTGACCATGTTTTGCTTTCTGAGACTCATAGTTAGGCACTTGTTTAGCTATCTGTTGTTTACTTTCTTTTCAGTTTTGCCTAAATACTATTTCTACAAAATTGTATATTCTGTAAACATACAGGCTTAATGCCTTTTTCCAAACAGAGTTTTTTCTTTTAACTTGTCCATTTTATAAGCAATTTTACACATACATTTTGTACACTGAGTAAAATATACTTTCCTGGACTATAAAGAGATAAATACTTGAACCTGATTAAAGAAATAAGAAACATTATTGAGAAATAAGTGGAATGACAAAAAAGGAACATTATAAGTTGCATTAAAGCAGAAAATACTGAGATGAAGCAGTAGAAAGAATATATTTAATATTTGGTTTCATATGGGCATAATGTGTCCGGGTATTAAACAAGAAACATGTAAGGGAATAAATAAGCATTTAAGCATTAAAAGAATACAAAAACATGAATGAAATATTACATTATCAGTCTTTTATAACTGAATGTCAGTAAATGGAAACACTATTTCCATTGACACTAATGGCTTTACAGTAGCACACCTGCATTGGTTGAAGGGAAAATCAGAAGGCTGTGGGTTCTGGTGCCACCCCAGATGTATGGATTCATTTTCCGGTGTTAATACTATAGTGCAGTACAAAGAAAGTTCTGCACTCCTAAGGCTCTATCCTCCAGATGAGATGTTAAACTGACATCCCATCTATTTACAATGATATTAAATTAAGTGGAAGTGAACAATTCTATGGCATGTATGCAAAAAAAAAAAAAAAAAAAGGTAAGGAAGTTTCCTTCATTACTGTTCAAATTTCAAATTCTCAGTATACATACTACTTTTGGTACCCCTAAAATGGGCTATGCCTAGTGAGTGTAAGCTAACTTTATTATTAAAAAAAGTAAATAAATAATTAGTTTTCACTTATTTCTTGTTCCATTTCAAGGGCACTGAATTCCAGACCCTATATTAAAAATCAACAAAGGAATAAGCCTGCAAGGAATGTCAGTTATATACAAGGTACAAACACACACACACACACACACACACACACACACACACACACACACACACACACACACACACACACACACACACACACACACACACACACACACACACACACACACACACACACACACATGCACACACATACACACGTTGTCAGAATGCAAGAGAAACCTATCAATCCTAGCAAAAGGTCATATAGACGCAGGGAAGTACATAAACTCCACAAAGAAGTTACCTCTTTGGGGAACAGAACTAAATAGGCAAGAATGTTCAAGGCAGCAATGATGTTAAACAGTACACTATGGAATAATCCAAATGCATATGCATATGTAATGATTTATGCACAATGAAAAAACTCAGGGAATTTGGTATATTTCTTATGAATATTTTACGCATTTTGAAATATAATTACATAGAATTTAAATGTATAGAAGTGAAAATGAAAAATGGAATCAGAGATCATGAAGGGCAGTTATATAGTTTTAAATAAAAAAATATGGAAGCAATATTTTTATTTTACCTTTGTTGACTGGGTTAGTCCCACTAGACTAGGAGCCTCTATTCAAGTGAGGTCTGAAATGGTATTTCTAGTAATGGGAAAATTTAGCCATCTATACTCTTTTTGACAGGTGCCATGGCTTCTTTTACATCCACGTGAGCTACCACCAACTGAAGCAGCTGATACCTCAGTTTAATGTCTCATCCAAAGTATGACACATTGAAAAGTACATCACCCCTCCTTATGCCTTATTGCAGCATTAGCAATCAATCTACTTTATGCTGGACTCAAACCGACAACCTTCTGCACTAAAGATCAGTGTGCTACTGATACTGCTGTATCTGTAACTGACTGATAGGAAATCAGAAATTGCAAAAAAGTAGTCCAGTGGCTTGCAGTAGGAATTGGAGAGGAAGAGGTCAGTGCTAAATCTATTAAGGAACAGGAGCAGGAATATGTGAAAACATCAGATAAATGAAAGCATGACAAATTTCTGTCATGTATTATATAATTTTGTAGGAAATAGGGGTAAACATAAATGTTACATTGACATGATTATCTGAGCAAAGTTATTGGTCTATAATACTTTTACATAGTATTCAAATTGTCTGAATAAATGGGAATGTTTTGCATCCCCCTCAAACATATACACACACACACATTGGGATGGAAGTCTGTACCTCCATACTGTGTTTCACAGTGTCAGAGACTGTGTCTTTACAAAGGATAATTTTTCAGCTGTTCATTTTGTCATGTTACACTATTATATGTATTGTAGAAAACATATAGAAAGTTGTTTTCATCCAATGACTCCTACATTTCAATATAACATATCATAAGGTCTTTTTCAAACAAGTGCCATGGAATCAATAATTATCACCTGCTCTGATAGTAGAACAGGTGATGACATCTTTGATGGGACAACAATCTCCCGTATTCTCCATATGTCTGGACTATGGGGTAGGGTTGCAAGATGGAAGCTTTTTCTTACACAGAAAAGCATCCAGGCTTGGCTATAATTCACAAAACAATACATCAAGTCAACAAAAAGCATGTGGGAAAATGTGTTATGGTCTGATGAGACCAAGGTTGAACTTTTTGGCCACACTTCTAAAATGTACGTTTGGCACTAAAACAACACTTCACATCACCAAAAGAACACCATCCCCACAGTGAAGCACGGTGGTGGCAGTATCATGTTTTGGGTTTGCTTTTCATCAGCTGGAATTGGGGCTTTAGTCAATGTGGAGGGAATTATGAACAGTTCCAAATACCAGTCACTTTTGTCCCAAAACCTTCAGGCATCTGCTAGAAAACTAAAGATGAAGAGGAATTTCACCTTTCAACACAACAATGACCCCAAACATGCATCCAAATTAACAAAAGTATGGCTTTACCAGAAGAACATTAAAGTTTTGGAATGGCTCAGCCAGAGCCCAAACTTTAATCCAACAGAAAATCTGTGGGGTGAACTGAAGAGGGCTAAGCACAAGAGATGCCCTCGCAATCTGACAGATTTGGAGCACTTTTGCAAGAAAGAGTGGGTAAATATTGCCAAGTCAAGATGTCTCATGTTGATAGACTCCTACCCAAGAAGACTGAATTCTGTAATTAAATCAAAACGTGCTTCAACAAAGTATTAGTTTAAGGGTGTGCACACTTATGCAACAAGCTTATCGTACGTTTTTTATTTGTTATATTTTACCCCTAACAGATTTGTTTGTTTTTCAATTGAATTGTGCAGGTTATAAGTCATATTAAAGGTGGGAAAAGTTTTGAAATGATTTATTGTGGTCTAATTTTTTTATATCACAAAAACCTGGCATTTTAACAGGGGTGGGGTGTGTACACTTTTTATATCCATTGTATATACACACATATGAGCCTATTCAAAATTGACTGACCCAAATGTCGACATCCTTCATATTGAACACAATACATTGAAAACATAAATGTTAACAGGTTAGTATGTATGCATTGAGCACTGACCTCGGTGCATGTAAAATTAAAGTTGATAAAACAACAAAACAATCATTTTTCACAGGGAGGAAGCCCTCTCATCTGTACATTCCACATCTCCTACTAATTATAGATACTAAGTCTGACCTCACACAATATTGAAGAAAGAGCTTATTCTCCAACTTGGAGATTTGTGAGAATTCCAACATTAGTGAATTATCTGCTTAATCGACCAAACTGTGTTGACTTAGCTGACTTAGCAGATGTCAAACAAATCTAGTTTAGACCATATTCAATCCCCTTATATATATTGATGTATATACCATGTGCAGTACATCTGAATTACTGTTAACACTGTAGAATATTCATAAACAAAGCATGCAGTATTCCTTCTATTACAGCTCTAAAAAGAAAAAGCTATCCGTACTGTCTTACAGGTAATTCTGCATCCTCTGCACAAAATGTTATTTCAGAATATATTTGCAAAACAATCCAGAAGCAAAGCTAAATAAACTTTACATAAACCTATATGTAATCACGAAAGGTACTATGCAAACCTACAACATATTCTTTAATTTTATGTAGTTACATTCAACATTGTATCAGATAAATTCCAGATATTTATTTTAATGCATTGCAATTACATAATTTTATAACATATGACATTCAAAATCAAAGTTTTGGAAAACTTGTTCTTGGGCTATAAAATTATTCTTATTAATTATTTCAGAGGACATTAAGAACATGTTGTTGAATGGTTACTTTTAGTACGTGCTTCTTCCCCACTCCCAAGTAACTAGCAATTATCACGGATGTTAATACACACATAGATCTATGTTTTAATTGTCCTTGTGGGTCTACTATCTACTTGTAGTTGATCTAGGAATAATCCAATCATGATATCATAACGTTCTTTATATTTAAACATTGTAAATGTCCTGGCATCTATGTAGTCTAGCTTTACATTACCCATACAAGTCACATCTAGCAATGCTATCATTAAATCAACAAGCATATGACTATCATTTCCGTTTATTACCTATTTTTTCTGAAAGTGTGACGATATCCAGTTTAGTGCTCCATCATATCACTCCCGAAAAACATTCTTACCTACTGTGCTCATTTGCTTAACAGAAAACAAAATGCCTGAACAAATGTCTTTGTATGCATAGACAATTTACTGTCTCAGAAAAAAGTCATATCCGCTAAAGGGTACATCAGAACATTTTGTCCAGTAGTACAAAATTATAAACTACTGCATACTTACATTTGCCTCCTGTCTAAAACAATTTGACACTTTATGGTCAGTCATGCCTCACAAACTCTTAGCACAAAAAATCTGGACAAAGACAAAAATATGGGGGGACAAAGCGCCAAAAATAGGGGTATGTTTTAAATACTGTTCTCATAAATTTAGAAAGTTGCTAGAATAAAATATGTATTGTCTCATACATTTTTCTGAAGGATATGAAGTCTGAAATTAAAATGCCTGTCAATATTTAGTGAATTCAGTCCTCACAAATTTCCCTCAAAAATCCAGAAAACCAGAAATTTGATGAGGCACAGACTAAAAATATGAAATCTGGACATTCTGCAAAAATATGGATGGTTGAGAGGTATGTGGTCAGTAGAAGAATCATTTTGATGAGACAGAAACCAGATCAGACATAACAGATGAATGCCTTTTTCGTATGAGTGCATTATGATCTGTTACGAAAGATGTGCGTGTTGAAAAATATGTTTCTGTTCTGCAAAAGTGACATTACAGCTGTGCCAGTGTATAGACATATTGATTTCAAATGATAAACACATTGAAATATATTTCCGTGGCTAGATGGATCATCCTTCTTTAAGTGCTCACTTCACAAATGCAGAGGATTATTTTACACGTTTTTTTTTCGTCAGGCATTTTACAAGTCGGTTTATAATAATTGGCAGCATGCCCTTACTTTAGCTTGGTCTGTACATTTTTGGCCATCTTGAATCAGATGTACAGAGAAAAAGGTTAAAACTAGTCTTAATGCTGCTTCAAAGTTTTATTCAAAAAGTTGTCTTACCAACAGAAATAACGAACATGTCACACCAGAAAATACTCCACCATCATCACCAAGCAATCAAAAATATTACCTGGCAAAACTATATGTAACATATGAATTAGCAAGGTGAATAAATACATGCACAACTTTAAATTCCTCTGTCATAGTGGTCAATGGTGGGAACTGCTTTAATTTGTTGTATCACAATACCTCCTTTGGGTAGGTATTCCAGTATCTGGAAAATATATACTACAATACTTATATAGTCTATTGTTATGGAAAATACCAAGTTTGGATAGTAGAAAACATCCTTTGAATTCTGTCCTAGACGTGTTTCTAACTTACAATGTTTCATGCACACCTTATCTTAATGCTCTTAAAGTAGATGTTGTCCAGATGGTATAAGTTGCTTGCAAGATTCCAAAGGCATATATCCATGCCATAAATAGATTTTTATAGCTCCTCTTCTGGGTGCTTCTTAGTTACTTTTCCAACCCTGACATCCATGGTAAAATATCAAGTAATCTGTGATAGCTCAGTTTTTTTTTAACTGAAAAAAATTCTAGCTTCAAAGACATATTAATGAAGTTGGAAAATGCATATGCATAATTTTGTTTGCCAGATATTGTGAGCTGTAGTGGCTTCCTTCTTGAAACTTGCTACAACCATTTAAGGGAGGCTTGGTACACATATGATAGGGAAGTATCTGAATTCTGATACTTGTAAAATAACAGTAGCAGTGAAATGTGATAAAATTATTGCATTGATGTTTCTATGGATTGCTAGTACTGTGATAAGATTTTCTGTTGATATGAGTGACCAATCAAACCATGAAAACTGAAGTATCATGGCTGCTGAACTCACTGTAGCCAAGAAGCTTCTGCTGTTATAGAAGATGCAAAGAAACATGCTACATGTCAGACAAAACACTGGCAGCTAGAGCATAACATCAACAGTTATAAAAGAAAAAAAAATCTCTTTAACAAACCGGAATAGTATTTTCTTGATTAAATACTAATTTTTAATTTAAAATAATTCACTTACTTATCCATATCATAGGTGGTCATACAGATGTTGAAAGTTCTTAATTGTATTTTTCTTACATTTATGTCTAATGAATAAATGAATAGGATTTTCTAATGCCATCTATATGTATGTTATAGTCATTATGTTATGCCATTTGTTATACATTACAGACATTTATGATTGTGTATATGACTGACAGTTGTTCAGCATGGCTATTTATCATGCCTTAGGTTATCATAGGTAACCTAGCTGATCTTAAGCAATGTCTAATAAAACAACATACTTGAAACAGATAATTTATGTCTTCATTAAGGAAATGTGTATTATTGTCGGGCTACCAAAGAAAATGGCTTTTGTGAACCTATTCAGAATTTCAAAATGTGACAGAATGCAGTTAACAGAAAATGTTGAATTATGAACATTAGTAACACTAATTAGTAACACTGTAGCATTTTAATACCAGGTATTTTTTTTAATGGTACTAGAATGCTTCTTTACTCTTTTGCAGACTTTAAGGAAGGAGCACTGTTTAAGTAGATGCTAACACAAAGCAGATATTTAGATAAGAAGTCATTTTACAACTGTAGATTTTCAGATATATTTGTTAAAATTATTTTTTTAGAGCAAAACCATGGTAGTCTACCTAAATGACAAGCATAATGCATTGTTCCTCTTTGTTCTAGTGCCAGTCCAAATTATGAGAATGGTAATTATGTACTCATCATCATCATCATCAGCCCCCTTTTTCTCATTTTTGTACAGGGGATCGGGGTATTGTGTTAACTGTCACCAACTCTCTCAATTTAGTGCCACACTCCTCCCTTCTTCAACATTCATGCCTGACTGTCGCAGATCTTCTTTCACACAATCCATCCACCTCTTTGCTGGATGTCCTCGCTTCCTCTTACCTTCTTCCTGTCTGTCCCAAATCTTCCTCACCAGATTGTCTTCTGCTTTTCTACACATGTGCCCAAACCACTGTAATCTATTCTCTTTGATCTTTTCTGCAATTGGACCTACTTTGGCTTATGCTCTTATGTCCTCAGTGTGTATCCTATCACCCTTCTCAAGCACTTCATTTCTATCACCTCTAACTTCTTCAACTGTTCTGCTTTTACTGCCCAGATTTCTGAACCATACAGTAGTAATGGTCGCACCACTGTCTTGTACACTTTACTTTTCAGCTTTTTTGGCATTCTTCTGTCATACAATATACCTGACAGTCTATACCAGTTGGCTACATCCCCTCTGGTTCTAGCTTTGACCTCTTCATTCAGACCTTCCTTCTCCTCAACCACCTCTCCCAGATACTTGAAGCTGTTTACCCATTCAACTATCTTCTCTTCTATCTCTATTCTCAGCTTCTTCTGATTTCCCCAATTTGCTGGCTTTACCACTGTCTTATCTGTGCTTAGTTTTATCCCATGTGCCTTCACTTTTGCATGCCATCTCCTATCCTTTGCTGAAGTGCTTGCTCATAGTCTGCCTATAATGCCACATCATCTGCATACAGCAACTTTGTTATCTGCCCCCTCTGACCTGTTTGCTAATGTAGTCCATTATCAGTACATACAGCAGTGGGCTCAGAGCTGAACCCTTGTATACACCTACTCCCACTGGGAACCCCTCTGTGAGGCCGAGCACTGTCCATACTTAGGTCATTGGGTCCTTGTACATAGCCTGCACTAATTCTACCAATGTTTCTGGGACTTCAGATCACCGCAGTACTGCCCAGATCTGCTTGTGGTTGAAGGCTGAGTAAAGCCTTTAGAAAGGCTTCATATAAAGGTCGTAGTTCCGGCTGGTCAGGTCGCCTGGTGAGAGGAACCACTAGTGTGGCAGCTAGAAATCAAAGATGACACACACAGAAAAAACAGGCAAAACAAAGTAAATGTGGCTCAGCTAAGGAGCTCTGCTCACCGTGGTGGCAAAAAATCAACATAGTCGAAGTTCAGATTTTAGAAGGTCGTACTTTATTGAAGTAAAAAGTACAAGAAGTACAATCACCATCGAAGCGTAGTTCCTTAATGGAAAGAGTGAGCCAGAGGATTTCCCTTTATAAGAGTACCTGGGGGTGTGTCAGTGGGAGCCAATCAAGTGTGGGTGAAAAAAACTTTATTGTGATTGGGCACAACAACTTGACATCACACCTTACAATCTGATAGGTTAGATACCTTAGATAAATCTTTGATTTCTAGCTGCCACACTAGCAGTTCCTCTCACCAGGCGACCTGACCAGCCGGAACTACGACCTGTATACGAAACCTTTCTAAAGGCTTTACTCAGCCTTCAACCACACGCGCTTGGGTATGCACAGCCTTTCTCAAGGCTTTACCGGTAGCCCAGCTTCTTCACCGACATCCCACCGTACCTTTATTAAGGCAGCCTACCTGGTCATCCATTTGTTCTTGGCTTCCCTAGGGTATTTTATTCATGGACATTTTTCCTCCTCTGCATAGGAGCTTAAATACCCAGGTCCCACAGACAATCATTTTCCTGCTGGACATATTATCTAGAATATGTAATGTTGAGACAAATTTGTTGGAAGAAATATACAATACTTCCATTATGTTCTACAATAGAGGTTATAGCAGGAAAGCAAGAGAAAAAGCTAAAAAACTTTTTATGTTAAAATCAAAAATGAATGTTAGTGATAGGTTGTGGGTCAATGGGGGGTAGAGAGAATGGTGAAAACAAGAATGAACAAATGCATTTTGTTAGCACATATAACATTCAAAGTGAAGACGTTAGTAGTATTGTAAGATATTATTGGAATTTTCTCCACAAAGATGGAGATTTGAGTAAAATTTTAAGTAAGCACCTTATGATGTCATACAAATGGAGAAGAAGTTTAAAGGACATGCTTGTTCATGGAAATTTAGTCTTACCAGAAAGTAACTTAACTGTTTGTCCAATATCTATTTGCACTTATAAATGCAAGGGTTGTTCTATTTGCAAATATATAATATGCTCCGTTGAATATATGAATAAAATCAAATATGTATCAAGGGGACATTTTTCATGTAACTACAAGGGGTTTATTTATGCATTAAGATGTCTGTGTGGTTTCTTTTACATTGGTGAAAAAAAGAAGCTTTAAAGTGAGGTTAATGGAACATATCAGGGACATAAAAAAAGCAAGACAAGATTTTGGCATGTCATTTTACAGATGTACATGGTAATGATTTTTCTGTGCTTCAAGGTTTTATTTTAGAGTAAATATTTGTTGAAAATGATGAGGAGGTATTTTATTTAATTGTTTGAGTACATTATTGATTGAGTTTGTGTTTTTGTATAAAAGGTAGCACATTTTTAGCTGAATTTTGTAACTCCTGAAAGGTTTTGTACCAAGGTGCTAGAGAATAAAATACTTTTGGGTCTGAACCAGTGGTCTTGATTTTCTTATTGTTGCTTATTATATGGACTGTTTGCTAATGTAGTCTATCACCAGTACAAACAGCAGTGGGCTCAGAGCTGAACTCTAGTATACACCCACTCCCACTGGGAACCCCTCTGTGAGGCCGAACACTGTTCGTACTTAGGTCATTGGGTCCTTGTACATAGCCTGCACTAATTCTAACAATGTTTCTGGGACTTCAATCCACCACAGTACTGCCCAGATCAGCTTTCTTGGGACCTTGTCATAGACTTTCTCCAAGTCTAGGAATGCCCAGTTGGACTCTCTCCTCATCTCAATTTCTTCTCAAGTATCTGTCTGACTGCAAACATCGGGTCAGTTGTGCTGAATCTTGATCTGAATCTAAACTGCTCATCTCCCATCCTGTATTCTACTACTATGTGTATCTGTTTATGCCTGACAGCAGGGCTGTGATAGTGAGGAAAGGAGTGCATTCAGACAGTAGTTGCAGGGCCTACTAAATAAAGCAAGACAATATAAATTGGTGATGATAATGAGTGACTTGAATGCACATAGGACAGACAGAACAAGATATGTGGACTGCCTGGGTCCATATGGGTGGTCAACAGGAATAAAGAAGGAGAAACCATTCTATACTTCTGTTTGGCAAATGGCTTGAAAGTAGCCATCACATGGTTCAGACAGAGACAGTCACAAGATCACATGCAATAGTAGAAAACATGCAACTCAGGTAGACTTCCTCCAAGTAAGGAAAAGACACTGGGGTAGAATCCATGATTGCAAAGTCATCCCCAGTGAAACAGTAAGCCCACAGTATAAACCACTAATTGCCACAATCAACTGCAAGCAGGTGGTCAGAGAAGGCTCTAAGGTCAACAGAGACCAGGCTGAAGACCTGGAAGTTGACTGGAGAGAAAGTACAACAGTTCAAGAATTACTCAGGCTCTAGCACCCCAAGAAGAGAAGGAAATAGGTGGAGTTGAACAAGAGTGGCAGTGCCTAAAAACACCATGTGTTAGGACTGCAGAAAAGATATGTGGCCGAGCCAGGTATGGAAATAAGGTACATAAGGAAAGCTGGTGGTGGAATGCAGAACTCCAGGAAGCCATCAAAAGAAAGAAGGACTGCAGGAAGAAATGGGAGATAGAAAAGACTGACCGGGCTAGGAAGGACTACTGGTTGGCTAATGAAGAAGCTAAGAAAGACATTGCAGTAGCAAAGAATAGGGCATCGGAGGCACTCTACCAACTTCTGGAAAGTGACTCAGTAGGTGGCATAAAGAAACTATATCAGTCTGCAAGGCAAAGACAGAAAGTTAAAGAAAATAATCAGAAACCCTTCATAAGGGATGCCAGCAACAACCTGCTCACCAGTCCACAGGACATCAAAGGTGGATGGAAGGAATATTTCCAACAGCTTCTGAATGAAGAAAACCCCACAGAAGCTGTACTGCTCCAGAAACAGCCTACAATGAGAGAAGAAGAGGAACCCACCCTAAAAGATGTAAGAACAGCACTAAGGAAAATTAAGTCAGAGAAAGCAGCAGGTTCAGATGAGGTCACAGTAGATATGATAAAAATGCTGGGTGAGATTGGGGAGAAATGGCTCTTGAGGGTACTAATAGCAGTATGGAGAAAAAGGCATATCACAGATGACTGGAGAATAAGCATACTAGTGCTAGTGTACAAGAACAAAGGAGACATGCACAACTGTGGGGAGTACAGAGGCATCAAACTTCTATCACATTGCATGAAACTTTTGGAGAGGGAATTGTGTATTAACTAAGCAATGGTCAGTAGTTCCATATGGGTCTCTGCTACTTAAAACATTCTTGAAGTTTTCTACACTCAAGGTTTAGTGTCAATAATTTTCAAAACACTTTCATTCCATACCCATGTCATAAACTATGGTATAGCATTTACCAAAAACACTGAAGACTAAGTGATGCAATGGAAGAATAAATGGGAAAAATATATAGCCCATATGGACTACCATGTCCCATTGCTATTATAATTTAGACAGCTTTTTTAATTAGTTGTATTGCTTTGCACAGTTTATTGCATATATGTTGTAGAGGAGTATTGACAAAAGTCCCCCTTTTTGGAGGTTATGCACTTTACTTAGATTACTTGATTAGGAACTAACTCACTTAATATGTTTAATTACTTTGTATTTCTTATTTACTTTGTTTCTTTAACTTTTTTTTTTCATTTAAATGTTAATCCCCATATTTAAGTCACTTGAATTGAAGTACATCATGAAAGACTGTTTGCTTACTTCCTATGCTGGGTCTTGTTACAGCCACAGTAGTAATTCTTAACAATATGGAGGCATATAGTGTTTTGTCACTATCTGCATGAATTTTCAATGTATTAAATTATTTTTTAACTTTTTGTATCCATTTAAGTAGTAATTGGAAATACGTACTTTTTTCAACAGTTTTTCTACTCTGGGTTTCAGTGCTTTCTGTTTATGCTTGAGGACTCCCTGTCATCAGTGCTGGGTCCAACATTGCATAAAATGTTGTTCTATAAAATTATTTAAGATTCCGAGTCTTAGACATTGATTCAATAATGTATTGCTAGTCAATTAATGCATTTTTACAATGAGGCTTCATCATGCCCCCCTCTGTCTTTTTGCACCTATGGTAACAGTACATGCTAACTCCAAGTTCTATGTTCATAGCAGAAGTGAAAATACTGTGAGATACCACACTCTGGGCTTACAATATACTCTCTAATGCCAAAACAAGCCTTAAAGTTTGATAGGTTGTATTCCACAGAAATACAATAGCTACCTATCCCCAAGATTTGCTTTATGCAGAGCTTCAGACATAGACAGAAAGTGACTACTTCTGCACTTTGCTTTTATGTGGTTGCAAAGACTGACAGCATTGTCTATATCTCTTTATAATCTAGCATGATTATGCATTGGCCTGTCTTCTGTAAAGCACTTTCTTTCTTCCCCATACTGTAGCCTCTGACTAACAGCCAATTGGCTAGTGATTGAGTGCCCGCATAGCAAGGTAAGATGTCATATGCTAGAGAATCCTGGTCAGTATAACATTAACTGTCATCTCTGGAATTTCTTTCCTGCCTTATTGAGAATGGAAGTAGAACATGTGAGAATACCAATGATTCTCCATTGTTTTCACAATATGGTTGTTGTTGGCTTATAAATAATAGTCCCTTACAAGGGCTTCAACAGAAAAAAATTTAAAAAGTAAGCCCAGTGGAGAGATTTTATTTTCTGTGGAATCCTAGGAGCAGTGTTTGATTAAGTAACTCAGTCAGACTGACAAAAGCAGCTAAATGGAGACCTGTGGTATCCAAACCCAGAATTGATGCATGGTCTTGGTCTAGCAGAGCACCAGATGCACGTCTCACTGTTGTCTCCAGTCAAAGCATGCACTCATATGCTCTTTCCCCTTAGTGCACAAAGTCTCATCCTTCCTCTAAACAGCAATGCATGCTCATAAATTCTACATTTTCCAATTTGGGGATAGGTCATTTTAGCAGTGTCACATGAGGTAAAAACCATTAGGTTCTAACTTACTAGCCAAATCGTAATTTATCAGAAGTATAAAGTTTCCACTTGTTAAAGCTTTCATTCAGGTTGATTGACCATGGAGTTCAACTTAGCAGGATGTATGGGGCATGAGGGTAGCAGTGTTCAATCAGTCATCATGGCAAAATAATCACCAACTCTTCAGATGCTGATAAGATGACCACTATTTGTCTATGTACCATGAGTTGTGCTGCAGTTCTACAATGTCATGCACATCAGTTTTCAATTTCAGTAACTCTATTCAGCCAGCAGATGAAAAAAAGGTGTCATAACAGAGCATACAGATACTAGTTTTAACCCTTACTGATACAACCTAACCATGGTACTTAGCTCTTCATGCATGTTTTAGCCTGCATGTTACCTACAGGAAGTGTGCAACAGATACTTTTGCATCACACATTATTTATTGTACCCTGACACAACACAAATGACAATGAGGCTAATAATTACACTAAAAAAGTGAGAATATATATATATATATATATATATATATATATATATATATATATATATATATATATATATTAGTATGGACATAGCTGTAAACCATTTCTGCATCACAGTTCTGTTTCCTTTCAGTGTTAGTTGCAGAAAGTGACGTTTTTACATCATCATTATCTAACCATGGCATGTAGCTAAGTGGAGACTCCACACCCTGCTCAGAAAATATATTTCTACAGGAGAATCTCCTAAGCCCTAGTGTTGAATTATAAGTCGGGGTGCATCATGAGAGACGCAAGATATGACAGGGGTGATGTTACCCAGACTAAAAGTCAAATCGTATCATCTAATGATAAAACCATGATACACACAAAGCATTATAGCTGAGCAAACTTTATGCAGCCAAGAATAAATATTAGTTGCTCAATGTATGCTTTGAAGTCAGATATATTTACATGAAAATCTAATTTTTTTAGGAGATGTAGCAATTTTACACCATAAAATCTGCTTCGCATTTCATTAATGTATGAAATGCAGCAAACACAGCATCAGTTTGCAAAACAACATATCTGAAGGCAATATATCACCTAAAATAAACCATCTACATTTATTATATCTAATTCTCCGTGCAGCACTGATAAATAGCAGCCTCTTCTAACAATCTGCTCTATTAGAGCTATATGATAGCATTCATTGTTAACACATCCAGGACAGAGTAACCCATGCTGTACATTGAATTGGCCAGCATCTCAAAATTTCACATTGAAACATAACACCAATAAAAACTAAACTGGTTTCACTTAGTCAGATAAACCATCAACAGCAGAAGTAAACATTAAAATGTTAACAGAACTTTTGCACACCATTAGCATTAGCATCTGTGTTCGACTTGGGAGGGGAAATTTGTCACCTGTTACTTAATTTCTCATTACTTCTATATATTGTTATATATTGTTATTTTTTATGGCTATTCTCCAGAAGCACATTTACGTTTATATTACATGCAAGCACTTTGTTTGCACATTCTGTAATGTCCCTCTTGTTGTGAATTCCTTCCATGTTACATATAACTTTGAATTGTTCTCATTTTGAAGCCCACGTTCAGCCATATACAGACGTATATATATATATATATATATATATATATATATATATATATATATAGAGAGAGAGAGAGAGCAAGACCCCTTGCTCTCCATATCTCCCCAACTAACATACACCAACTCCACTGTCATGCAAGAGTAGAAAAATAGTAAAAAACTCTAGCTAAGTGTATTATTAGCTCACACAGTTTCTGAATGCTGTTTAACACAATAAAAAAATAAAATAAGGAAAAGTTGTTTGTCAAATTTATCCTTGTCGGATTATTTAGCGAATAACTACTGACTATATCTGCATTAAGGATGTTGCTGTACTTTTTAGTTGTACATTTCTGTCTGTATTTCAGGTGAAAGCTTTATAAATGTGTTGCTTACTGCCCTTTTATGCTTCAGTTTCACTATACTAATGCATTAAATCAAATTCTACCTGATATATTGCATTTATGTACCATGTATTTTAATGCAAAATTATTATAAAAACATTTTTTTTTCTCTATCTTAGCTGAAAGAGGATCATGCCAGCCTGATTTAGTTATGTACACATTGTTCATAAATACAAGTATGAATATATAATGAGGGAGTCCTGTGATGCACTGGCATTTTATTGTCTTTTCCAGAATAAGTTTTTTTTCCCCTTCTTAGTTTTCCTGTCTTACCTGGAGTTAATTCCAGTATGGACTCCAAATCCCTATATCTCTGAATTTGATGAAGAATGTATTAGAAAATGCATGCATTAATATGGCTATATCTATGTATATATTTATATTTCTGTATTTTATATACAGACTATATGACTGGCTCATCCTTAACATTCAGATTAAGATTTATTTATATGGAGACTTCATCTATATTATTCTTTCTAATCAAGATGTTGCATTTGCACTGCCATAGAGTTCTGCTACAACATTTAGATGTCATTTGGAAACATTTTATTTCCTATTAAACTATCAAAAGACTCCATTTCCTGACATATTTTATAGAGCATTGCAACAAATATTATGCATGCCAATCTGAAATTAAGGAAAAATTGCCAATGTAGTACCACTAAGTAGGCTACAAGATATTCAGTTTCTTAGCAGGGGTTACACTGCATCCCTTGTTGTCTAGGAAACTGGGTTAGTTATTTGCTTAACTTGGTTTCCTAGCTAGCAGTGGAAAATAAAATAAAATAAAATAACATAAAATAGCCTATATGTCTGCTTGTCACTTGAGAATGATATTAATGCCTTTAGGTAAAGCATGCCTGCCTGCTTCAGGGAAATCTATGTACATCAGCAGAAGTTGTTTTAAGTGCAATTTGGACTGTGACACTTTGATAAGAAAGGAACCAAAAAGAACTATTTTAATCTACTCTAAAATGTCTGACACACTTGGGTTTCTCAAAAGAGGTTAACATGAAAATCCTTCTGAAATTACACAAGCTAGTATTAAAAACACATCTTTCAATCTATGAGTGAAGCTGGACTGATGTTGATAATAATACTTAACAGCAGAACAGCATTTGTTTTCATATTGAAAAGAAAAAGCAGTGCATTACAAATACTTATTAATTTGTGTGTGTGCATGCGTGTGTGTGTGTGTGTGTGTGTGTGTGTGTGTGTGTGTGTGTGTGTGTGTGTGTGTGTGTGTGTGTGTGTGTGTGTGTGTGTGTGTGTGTGTGTGTGTGTGTGCGTGTGCATGTGTTGTTATATGGCATCAAGGAAATATATGTTATTACAGAAAACAAACACACACACTCGCGCGCGTGCACACACAAATGTGCATAGCATAAAACTAATCTAGTATGGTTTAAAGAATGTAGAATCTTAACACAGACAAACTTCCAAAGATCAGAATTTCTTTTCAGAAGACAATAAGAATATCTTCTTGTGTCACTTATCAAGAAACATGAAACAAGCTGTCAGCTGAAATATTGTTGCCTAAGGACACTTACCAGTTTCCATGATTGTCTTTAGTGGTGTAGCAGGGATCTGCCTCACAAAACATACACTTCTCTTACACAATATTTTATAAATTGTCCAACTCAATGACAGGGACACAGCTCATGGTAGGCTAAAAACTACAGAGTAGGTGAAATAACATTTTATACCAGTGAGGCAGCAGTTGAGTGACATTTTGTCCACATTTGTTTAAATGCAAATACTTTGCCATGTGTTTTGTCCTATTTGCATCACGCTGCTGCTGTGGAGACATAGCTTCAGTCTCTCCTTTCAGCAAAATGAAAGTTTCTTTCTTCCCAGTTTTCCACTGGCATGGCTGTTTGCATGAAAATAATCACAGAACGAGGCATATGGAAGTGGTTCACTAACACTTTGCTGTTAGTACCCTGCACTGCCATGCTGAAGTGAGGCTCGCACAGCATGTGATCAAAGCCTGATGCTTTAAAATGCCTTACTGAAAAGTTATAGTTAGAGCTGACAGCAAGTAAGGACTGGTCTTTGTTCAGACCATACTCTTTGAAAATATCTGATATTTGTTTATTTAGCAGTAAAGACTTTTGTATGCATATCCACCTTATTTATAAAATGACAAATGTTGTTAGCAGCAATGCTGGTGCTATTTATAGGACCCATACCCTCCCCAGCACAAATATAGCACTATAGACATAATCCAACTTCACTGCTGTTTCTGCTATGCTGGACTACAATCATTCCATCACTCTCTTCCTTTATACACATAACATGCACTCACACACAAACACACAGACACACACACAAACATGCACAGTATATGTGTATCTATGTCTGTACCTATTACTCTGTATGAATACACACACACACACACACACACACACACACACACACACACACACACACACACACACACACACACACATACACACAGACATACACACACACACACACACACACACACACACACACACACACACACACACACACACACACACACACACACACATGCTCATAGATGCACAAATACTCACACATTCATTTAGACTGAATACAGAAGACTTAAATCCATTTGATTAAAAATTGACTGGCTATTCAACTCAGTACAAATTTTACAAAACAGCACATATTTATACATATGTTTATAGGTTAAGCAAGGTCCATGCACCCACTATTGCGGGTGCTTTGCCCTTGACTCAGCCTTACTAATATAGTTTCACTCCAAAGTCACACAACCAAATAGTAAAAGGGATGCATTTATTTCTATAAAAATATTCCTCTCTTGTATCAATGATGTTGGACTTAGGCTTCAGAATATATTATTAGGTATAGCAGCACCCCCTCAACATGCACACACACGCACACACACGCACACACACACACACACACACACACACACACACACACACACACACACACACACACACACACACACACACACAGACACACACACACACACACACACACACACACAGACACACAGACACACACACACACACACACACACACACACACACACACACACACACACACACACACACAGACACACAGACACACACACAGACACACAGACACACACACACACACACACACACACACACACACACACACACACACACACACACACACACACACACACACACACACACACACACAGACACACAGACACACAGACACACACACACACACAGACACACAGACACACACACACACACACACACACACACACACACACACACACACACACACACACACACAGACACACAGACACACACACACACACACACACACACACACACACACACACACACACACAGACACACACACACACACACACACACACACACAGACACACACACACACACACACACACACACACACACACACACACACACACACACACACACACACACACACACACACACACACACACACACACACACACACACACACACACACACACACACACACACACACACACACACACACACACACACACACACACACACACACACACACACACACACACACACACACACACACACACACACACACACACACACACGCACACACACACACACACACACACACACACACACACACACACACACACACACACTCACACAGGCACACATGCATGCACACACACAGAGGTAAATGCAGGGAATTGTCCTACTGAAGAAAAAGCATTTTCACTCCGACTTCTTTCAAGCCATTTGGTTCAGTACAAACACATTGCACTTTTCACGTTTGACATTAATAAGCTAGTACTAGTACATATCACATGCACCCTCAGTGTCCGTGCATTAGCCGAAGGTGACAAGACAGAGGCTAACATGCCAGGGTACACAGCTTCTGTTACGAATTCCAGTGCAATCATCCTCCTTCTCACGTGGTGTATGTGACTCTCTGCAAACCACTTCTAATCACTCTTCCTGTGACTGGTGAAGTTTGTGAGAAACATTTAAATGACTGTTTGTCTTTTGTTTCTTAATGGTTATTATGCATTTCTTATACCCATCATTTGTTTGTGTTTCCCATTTCATCTTTCCCTTCATTTCACCTGTGAGAAAACAAAAGTTGTTAACAAAATTCCCTGTGGCCCTGCACTAAGCCCAAATTCAGGTTTATTAGTCTATCTTTTAATCTCAGAGCTTTGTAACCATCTTTGCATTTAAGTATGGTTTTGTTGCTATTTCCTGCCACCTATTCTTGCCTTTGTCAAACTCTAACTGCTGTTGTATCTTCCAAGGACCACCAACCCCCTCCTACACATTGCTATATCAAAACTGATTGTTTTTTTCTTAATCATCTTTTTATTTTGATGACATCCCATTCCAACTGTCTCTTCGCACACTCACACTACTAGCACTTTCCTCTATCTCATGCCCTTCCAATACTCCCTTCAGACTGCCAGCTCTGACTTTCTTCCTCTTAATGGACACAGTCAGGACACAGCAAAAGCTACCTGGATTCCTATTTCCTAAAGAATATATAGTTTTTACATCAGTACAACTTTATTCCTCCATTTAAAGGTTAAACAGTACCTTGATATTGCAGATGTATAGAACTAATGTTTGCATTAAAGGTGTATTTGATAAATCTTTATTAATAAGCTATAATGTACTTTGTCCCCTGCAAGTATACACAGTCATAATTTCTTCTGATCATGCCCTAGGTTTGTACTGCACGAATACAATTTACTACAGTTTTTCACGTTTTCTGTCTCTTTCCTTCCTGCACTCAACAATCATGTTTCTATGCCACATATTTCCTGTTTATTGATCTTAAAAAAATTATGAAACTTATAAATCTTGAAGTAAGATGTTCCAGGCCTCAACATCTGCAGATTGCTGTGATCAGACTTGTAAAACAAAGTATTTTTAATTGCATGATATGATACAGTGGGACATAAAAATGCACTACGACATACCTAATGGCTACTGAAACACATGATTTCTGCCTGATGTATTTATCAAAGATGCATACCAAAGAAATAATGTATTCCTCACTTAGCATAATATGTTATTTAATTATTTATTTTTATTTGGTAGAAAAGTCATTGAAAACTGCACAACCATAACCCAAAATTCCGCTCAATACAGTTGTTGTTTTCTAGAACACATGTTTTTTGACCTAGGTCACCAGGGCCTTTTTCTCCACCAGCATCAGGAATCAGTTCCAGCAAACACAGAAAAGGAAAGCCCAAACACTATTGACAAAACAAAGATTTCCCATTCCCTTGTTCCTTGGCTATAACAGCCTTTAAAAGGTTTTGTACCCACACTGTTGACCCTTTCGATATGTACAGTTCTCTAGAATTTAGATTTCTTTCATTTGGGCAGTGATACATTTCTGTATTTTTAGACCTAACCAAACGATATTGACAAATTCCACAATTGTAGGAACCAATGAAAATGTCATCTTCCATACCAGGGAGTCTCTTTCACTACCAAGTCCTGCTTTTGGTCTCCAGAGAGCACCTGTAACATTGCTGAGGCTGATGAACAGCATTTTAAGACCACATACCAGGTAAGCAGCAGATTGCATAGATGACGTGGCAATATTTTATGAGGATTGCGAAAGTCATCTTCCAGAAGTTTACGCTATCCCTTCTTCAAGCTGAGTTAATTTCTAACTGAGCTAAGTGTGCATGGCATAAGATGGCAATTTGGGTTATGTAATAGGCTGTGGGGTAGTGAAACTACAAGCTGAGGAAGATTGAGCTGTACAAAACAAGCCCATACTAGCCAGGCAGAAACAGGTTAAAACATTTTTAGGCCTGCCTATTTGTTACCATAAATTTACCCCTAATTTTGCTAGTGTTGTTTATTCCTTGAGTTACCTTGAAAGTTAAGTAGACACCTGAAGCAGAACAAGCTTTAAGGCAAAGGAAAGCCATGCTATGCACAGAGACTTTTCCAAACAATTCTATGTACATACTGATGCCTCTGCGGTTGACATAGCAGATCTTGTTTCAGGTTATTGACAGGGATGTGCACCACATCTGTTATATGAGTAGAAAGTGTACTAATGATGAAGGATGTTACTCGGCTATTGAAAGGAATTAACCATAAAATGGGTCTTTAACACTCTGAATTACTATTTGTTAGACAGATAATTTGTGTTAGTAACCAACAGCATCCCATTGCAGTGGCTCTACCAAAAAAGATTGCAGCTCAAAATTATTCAGGTGACCTTTGGCCCTACAGCCTTTTAACTTAAAAGTTTATTGCTGTTCTGTCTGCAGTCATTTATATTCATATCAGCTGCCTGAGGCTTACAGCTTATTTGCTACATCTGGAACTGGTGGTTCTGTATCAGGGGAGGTCATTTGGCATAGTGACTGAGCCAGGAAAGCACACTGATGACTGCAGAAGTACATGTATCAGAGAGTCTGAAGTAGTCAGCAAAACTCTCTCCACAGCAATTCATAATCAACACCTGTCTCTGGAGATATATTTGGACCACTGTCACTTGAGGGTGTAGAGCTTCTGTCCTGTAGGTCTAGAGAGTATTACATGAAATCTCCACAAAATTTCATTTAAAGGAAGACGGCTGGGGTGAGACTGGAAACTCTGAAGTGGATGGGAAGTCCCTGGTGTATATAAGATTTCGAAAGTGAAAAAGTTCCCAGTGTAAGTGAGTACTGCAAATAAACTGAAAAGCTCTTGGATTTATTACTGTGCAGAGACCCGCAAATAGAGAGAGAGAGAGAGAGAGAGAGAGAGACAAAACCAGAGAGACAGAGAGATAGAGATAGAAGGTTATCAGAGCCAAATATCCTTGTGGAATAACTGGTAAATAAGATACTGTTTGAGTTAACAACTGATGAGATGCATTTGTGCTATTTTCTAACTGCATTTTGACTTTATTTAATGGAAGTGCATTTTAATTTGTTCTGAATTAAGATAATACAACTCAGTGTGCTAATGGAACTTGAAGCTCAAACCTGTTGTTTAAAAACTGAATTGTTGAGCTACTTTTACTCCAGTATTTGACCTGCTTGCATTCCAGGAAAATGCAGTGTTAACTCTGGTGTCTTTCTTCCAAGATGGATAAAGGAAATGAACAGCAGATGCCATCTACATAAGAAGGGAGCAAAGTTTCCTGTATGTCACTGCACTGTTTCTGACAGCCCTTGCTGACTGCTGAAGTTCTATATGCAAAGGCAAAGAATTACACTTTTCACTCTGTGGCAGCATGAACAAGCCTGGTTTCTGGCACTTCATAACTTGGCTTTTCAGATATTATATTATACCTGCAAGTACACGTTTGCTTTTTTCCCACTACATACCTCACTTTCTTCACTACATTGCTTTGCTAATGCTCTTAATCTCTACACCTTCTCTCTCTCACCCATATCCATTCTCTCTTTTCTTACGTCTTGCCCACCATTCCCTACAATCTCCCCAATATCCCCTCTCTTCACATCTTGCACCTATTTTTCCCAACCATGTTTCCTAAGTGTCCCCCAACTTTTACTGCTTTAGATATGCCTTAAATCATCCCCACACCTCATCCATCAGTATCATTTCACCTCTCTGTACTTACACTACAGTGATCTTATACAATATAATAAAAGGCTCAAACATTAGGATTGTTTAACTTGGATTCACATGTAACTATATAGCTATTGTATCTTAGCCGGCTTATTATTAAATTATATATTTTTTTACATAGCATGATGCAGAGTTCTAGTATTAGAATTTTATTACTGAATTTTTAACTGATGTACTTTTGTGCCTTTATATAATATGTCAAACATATGTATGTACTCATGTATTGTGGAGCTTTTCTCTCTTTTTGCCCATCCAGATTATCCCAGTCAACAAATATAAATAAATTAAATAAATAAGTAAATAAAATCCCCTTTATACAGTGTGTTGACAATAGGTTGGTTGCTCATGTATTTTTACCCTGACATAATAAACATAAATCCTGAAAAGGCTCGGTTATTAAAAGCACCTTTTTCAGCTTTAGGGTGCACCAAAAGCTGGGGAATTTTTTTTAAGGTTTTCAGAAGTTTGTAGATGAATAGATTAGATGTGAAGAGAAGTGAGAGATACCACCCCCTCCACATATGACAGTGAGGAGATTTCCCATCAGTAACAAGAAACAAAGCTTAGTGATGTTCTCCCTGACTACTGTTTATTTAAAAATAGTACTTTTGCAGATTTCTTTTTGCAGGATAATTCTTTGAAAATAAACTCATTAAATTACTAAGTTCATAAGTTTTAGAAAATAACTGATCAGACCTTAAGACCATTACAATACACTGAATCCTTAAAATGAGGATTGAAAGTTTCATGTCCCATCCAAGAATCCAAATTTGCCTTGTATTTTGCTAGAGGTTCTGAAGTTCATATTCTATGAGGTAATTTATTCCAAATTCTTGTGATGACTTGAGAAAAATATTTACTTGTTAATGATATTTTGTTCAGGTTTACACAAAAGTTTATATTCTTGGTGAGTAATAAGATTTAAGGAGAAGCCTGGGTTCAGTTGTACCTGCACAGATTCATCATTAAATGCTATATAAGCTAAGAGAGCTTTATCACAGAAGTATCTGTAATGAATTAAGAACATATATAGTTGTATTCATCCATCCTACAACTTGTTTACATGCAGAATGAGTTGTTGTACTCCAGTATAGGTCACAAGTAAATGTTGTAAAGCTTGACTGTGATCTTCTCATAGCTGAAGGAGGCAAATTTTAGCATTAGTCCGCTATGTATTCATGTTTACTTCTGATATTGCTTCCCTGTCTAATTGGGAAATTCTATCTTCAGGAATTCTTCCTCATTTCTTGAGCCTGAACTGTAGTTATCCCAGTTTATTTTGAGATAATGTAAGTAACCCTTTAAAGTTAATTGCTTATGAGTTTTAAATTGCTCCACTTTAACCAGATAATCGAAGTGCGTGTTAAACTCCATAAATGTCATTATTATGCTTATTTTACTCCTGGCAGATATTTAAGGTAAAAAATTTAAGTTTGCAAATGATTATTTACAGAGACAAGTCAGGGGACAGCAATTCATGATATAAAAATAAGACACCACTATGTTTACTATTCCTTAAATATTCATATTTATCATACCCAGGAGAAAGTTAAATTGATAGATTCTCATGATTCAGCAATACCTATTTAGATAAATTAACTGCACATATTCACTTTAAGCTATTTATTTCCCAGACAACGTGCATTGAAGAGCTATGTTTTTAAAAGTATGATTAAGGCTTCCATTAGTGCAGGAATTGCTTTCTGAGTATATTTTTTTCTGAAAGGTTTTTGAGAAATTCTTTAATTTTACTGCTAAGGAATTGTGCACTGTATTAAATAAATGGAAATTGTCACTTGTAAATGTCCAATGATAAAGAGAAAACTCTACCCAATAAATTATTGGCTTTATTGCTTAAATTGTATAAAGATGTCTTAATCAAAAGTTAAATAAAAAGGCTTTAGTGAAGGTGTAATCATTCCACCTTGAATATAGAATTATTTCACTGAAAGTTACCTCAGTTTTACTTGATAAAATAAATGATAGTACTTCCAGTACATGGCTTTTCATGTGATTTAGTGGGGTGCGATTAAGGTCATTGGTTCCACAGTGAATGAAAAAATGCTTGTAAACATAATCTCCTTTAAGAAGTTTGTTTGTTTGTTTGTTTGTTTGCTTTTTTATTTCCATTTGTTGACTGGGAAAGTCCACTCGGGCAAATAAAAAATATATTTTTGGTTGGGAACCAGGATGAAAAACTCCACACAAAAATTGTAGTGTCATGCATTAATACATTATTTATTTTATTTTATTTTATTTTACATTTGTTAACCGGGAAAGTCCGACTGGACACATATCCATTTTCAGCGGAGGCCCGGGGAGAAAAGCTCCAATAGCATGTCATAAAGAAATTACACGAGAATATCATACAGAGATATAGGTTCCATAGAAATATAAGTTATGTATAGATTAACAATTCCTTTAGTAAAGTCAGCATACAACATTCTAGTAGTAGGGTTTATATAGAATATAAAATATAAACACAAGAAAAATACAGAGAAGAAAAGTCACATAGATAGTAATTGGTACACAGATATAGGATTAAACAAAACTTTTAATAAAGTACATCAACATAATTAATTTCCTGCAATATCGTGATGAACCTACATTGACATACATTGAATAAACATAAAATTACATTACAATATAGTAGTAGATATTTGTGAATAATAAAACTGGAGTGCTTTGATTTGATAACAAAGATCAAGCTGAGGTGGAAAGAAAGTACTGCAAATAGAAATAGTTCATTAGTACCGCCCTTTTCAAGAGTGAGAAATGATATAAAAAGAGACTTGTATTGTAAAACAGTCTGACAGTTATAGGGCATTAATTCTATATAGCAGCATTAGGATGTAGTAAATAATAAATGAAACAGTAGTTTGCAGGGATTACAGTTACGGTGTTAGCCTGGGGTTGAATAGGAGTATAGCCAGGAGTTATTTAGATAGTAAGTTGATGTTTGAAAGCCTTTCATTTTTGTGCTTATTTTATGTACAGTGGATAGGAGTTCCAAAGACTGGAGACATAGCAAAAGTAGAATGAGTCACCAACAATATTACTAGATTTGGTGCTGAGTAAAATTATTTATTTTAAGAGTATATTTCCCTGTCTGAGGGATAAATTATTTATTCATTTAGTTTATTTTATATTTGTTTATCAGGAAACTCCGACTGGGCAGGGTTGCCAGTTCTCAGCAGAGGCCCAGGGAAAAAAGTTCCATACAATATGACAATCTACGAAACATATAATAATACAAAATACCAGTCCAAAGAAAAAACCTACAAAAATTTTGAAAAAAAAGCTAACAATTTTGTCAAGGATTCCTGCATGGGTATTAGTAGAACAGTAAGAGATAAGAATATTCACAACATTGTTAAACTAAGCTGAAATGCTTAATACATAATTATTTAAATATTGATATAGTTTGTATTACTAGGAATTATATGGGTTTTGAAGTTATAGGAAGACCTTATAAAAGACATATAGAGGATTAATGCGGATAGAGATGCCTTAAAGGAGGTAGCCTGGGTCAGAGCATGTACATATCCAAGACTTGGTGAGATAGGATTTTAATTGATTTTTGAAGCTGACTGTTTGTCTGTGTCCTGACTTCGAGTGGGAGGGAGTCCCACATTGTAGAGATAGTACAAGAGTATAGGGAATCACCTGAGTTATGTTTATTTTTGGATACTTCTACCAGTCCTTTATTGGTGGACGTTAGCTGACAGATGTTGGTGTAATGGTTAATTAGGCCATACAGGGGTGGGGTTTTGTTGGGGTAATAGAGAACTGATGAGTTAGGGTGAGTTGATTTAGGGTTAGTAAGTTAGGAGATTCCATCCAGGACAGTTTGTGAAGAGCTAGACAATGGTGAGATCTGTAGGAAGAGTCAGTAGCGAATTTAACTATCGTGTACAAGTACTAGTACAAGTACAAGGGATAGTGTGTTTAGATCGCCTTTATTTAGGTTAGCTAGGATGGGAGAAGCACAGAGTAATGTGGAGAGTAAGTGGGTCCTTGCTATGGTAGTTTTACTATTGGAGGTCAGGTAGTTTTTACATCTGTAGTGTGTGCCTAGTTTGTTGTGCACCTTAGTTATGGTTTGAGCTATGTGCTTGTCGAATTTCATGTTTTGGTTGCTGATAACACCTAGTAGCTTGGTATATGCCACTGGTGTGATATGGGTATTGCCTGAGGCAATAATTTTGAAAGGGAGAATGGGGTCTATAGCTTTGGAGGGATGAAAGAGAATAAGCTGTGTTTTTTGGGAGTTAAGTATTAATTGGGAGTCTGCTAACCAGGTTTCAATTGCAGTAAAGGATTCTTGGGTTATTTTCTGTAGAAGTTAGAGAGAGGGGGTGGAGCAGATTAGGGTTGTTGGGGTATTGTACTAAGATTGCAAGAAGGGTTGCTTTATGGAGTTTGTTTGTTAATAATGTGAAGAGCAGGGGACCAAGTATAAATCCTTGGGGCACATCTAGGGTGACACAGAGAAGAGAGGATACATTGTCCTGCCACTTAACTGCCTGTTGTCAGTTAAAAAGATAGTCTTTAAACCATGGAAGTGCAGATGTATTAAGTTTAAGTTCTGAGAGAACAGTCAATAGTTTGCTATGGGAGACTTTATCAAATGCTTTGGAGAGGTCTAAAAAGACAGTCGATACCAGATTGCCTGCATTTCACTGTTGATTAACATGATAGGTGAAACTGATAAGGGTAGTGGTGGTGCTATGGCCAGGTCAAAAACTATGTTGAGTTTTGGCTAGGAGATTGTAAGAGAGAAGGTATTTCAGTATTTGGGAATCTATGCATTTCTCTAGGATTTTTGAGTGTGGGGATAGTATGGCTATCAGATGATAGTTGGATAACTCAGTTGAGTTTACACCTTTGTATACAGGTATTATATATGAGATTTTTAAGATGATTGGAACTTTTTGCCCTGAGATTGACCTATTTATGATTACAGAGGCAGGGTATGAGATAACATTGACTGCGATTCGGAGATATTCTGCTGGGAGTTTATCAGCAGCCAGCTTAGTTGGTCTTAATTTGGATAGGTATCTGAGGCTTGTACTGGTCTAGATTGGTTGAAAGGAGAAATAGTTTTGGTTGGATGGAGAGTTTGGTAAGTTTGGAAGGGTTGTGGGTGGAGAAGTCGATGATAGTTTTAAAATGGAGTTGGTAAAATAGTCATTGAATTGGGTTGCAGTGTTACTTATAGATGTGTCAATGTTTGGGGTTAGGGTACCAATTTTACATGTCTGGAAAATTTTATTTATGGCAGCCCAAAATTTTTGAGAGTTAGCTTTGTTCTTACTTTGTATATTGGAGTAATGTTTTTTTTTTTTATCTGCTCTTATTTGTTTGTTTCTTTGTTTCTTAATTCAAGAAATTGTTGCTGTTAGTATTAGTTTTGTTGTCACACCATGTCCCATGCTTTGTCCGTTTGTTTTAGTAGGAGTTGGGTACTTTTGGTGAGCCAGGGGGCAGAGTTGGACTTTGTCTGAATTATTCTTTGGGGGAAGTAAGTTGGTTAAGCATATTCAGAAATGTGGAGTTGAGGATTCAGTCTAAAATGGATTCCTTTTTGGTAGCTTTATCAATTCTAGTTGGGGTTTGGATGATCTGAGTAAAGCCATGTAGGTTTATATGAGTAGTGAGGAGGGGTGAATTTATTAAGGTCTAGTCAATATTGAAATCACCTAATATGAGTTTTTCATGGGGGAGGGATTCTGATGCCCAGTGGGTTATAGATTCTAGTGTATTCATATTGTCCCCAGGAAGGATGTATGAACCTAGTATGTTTAGCTGTTTTTGTGGGTTAATTTTTACTTTTGCAAATAGGGTCTCAGCATTGTTGAAAGTAGGGATGTTTGTGTTAATAAGGTCAACTGTAAGATTGTTTTTGAAAAGCAGGGCAGCATCTCCTTCTCTTTTGGATATGCAGTCTTTTCTAAGTAGGTTGTATCCTGGTGGGAGTAATTCATTGTCTTTGTTATGTGGCTTAAGCCATGTTTCCGTAAGGAGCACAATATCTGGGGAATAAAATTATAGGGCTGCGTGCAGTTCTTCACATTGGTTAAGCATACTCCTAATGTTGATGTTGTTATTTTTGGTCTGATTTACGTTGCCTGTGGGGTTAGTTGAGGGACCGGAATTTGGATGTATGTTTCCACTAAGTATCAGTTCTGAAGCAATGTTCACAACAGACTAAAGATATTGAGAGATATTGCATAGAAATGTTACCTTTAGTAGAGATATTTTATTGCGTTTTGTAGTGCTGGCAGGACAGTTGTCTGGTTTATATATTAGGTTGTAAACAATATCTAGTTGTGAGTATGTACGATATTGCTGGACCTGTCACTCGTCTGGTCAGGATAAAACAGACAAATTTCTGTGGGTTCTGTTCAAGCAGCTTTATTATGTACAAACACATCAGGATTGAGGCTTAATAACCTTAACTTAGATAAACGTATGAACAAACTAGCTATCACACTCATATGTGCTCACTCTCTGGCTGCAGTTTCAAAATGGCACTGAAGCTAGGACATGCTTGCTATTTATATGCACATGCTGTCTATGAAATGTTTCTTAAAGGTACAACACACACAAACTATTCTACATCCTCCCTCTTTGAGAAATGGGTCATGCTTTATTGACAATATTAATTGACATACAATTGATACAAAATAATTATTTGTCAAGCAATTATACAGAACTAAATACATATAGACAATTATGTCCAGGCTGCTGTGTATGTCACACTAGGTCTGGAAATACGACCAAATCATGTGACATAGAAATTAGAACTAGGTCTCTGGTGAATGTTCAACTTTGGGAACATTAAGAACATCATCAGGAATGGAAGTAGAAGTTAATGCACATTCTGCAACAGGAACATTGTCTGGATTGCTCTGAGGTCTAGAGTCTGTATCACAGGAACAATGCTACAGTATCGATTCTGATACAGGAAGAAGATGTCTGTGTTTTGTACTGTACTCCACACCCTCAGATTCTACAAAATATGATCTTGGCTTGGCACATATACCCTTTACTTGATCAATTTGGCCGAAACCTTTCAACATTTGTATACTCACTGTCTCTCCTTCTTTCAGTGGACAAATAAATCTGCTCAATTTATCATAGCTGGACTTCAGGAAAGAATGCTAACTGAATAGCTGGGCACTGATTGCTCTGTTGCTCTTTGCTTTAGACCTCAACAAACTGGAACTGATAGGCAAGGTTGTTCTGGTTTGCCTAGATAGAAATCTCTGAGTAGGCGAGCCAAGTATATCGTCACTGGGTATGTTTCTGAGATTGAGTAAATTCAAAAGGACATCAGTATTATCATGCTTTGACTTCTCTAGTGATTGCTTTGCACTCTGTATTGCATGTTCAGTTAGTCCATTTGACTGGATATTCTGTACTACTAGTAACATGTACAAAGGCCCATTCTTTTGCAAATTTCTGAAACAACTGACTGGGTACCATTGTCAGAAATAACTTTGTGTGGACTACCATGGACTGAGAAATTACATTTCAACTTAGTGATAACAGCAGTGGATGTTAGGTTAGGGAGTAAATTGATCTCAAACCAGTTTGAAGAAGAGTCTACCAACACTAAGTAATGCTGAATGTTCCATTTGAATATATCAGTGCCTATTGTTAACCAAGGTAGTTCAGGAACTTGACTTTGGTGAAGTGGTTCATTTTGAAAATGTGGTTTAGTACTATTGCATACTGAACAAGAAGAAAATACTTTATCAATGTCTTTTGCTAGAGAAGGCCAAAATATTAGTCCTCTCACCCTTCTTTTGGTAGATTTAGAACTTGGGTGACCACAATGCAAAATCTGTATATATTCACGTTGTAAGTAAGCTGGAACAACAATTTTGAAAATAATGCCATCTTCCATCAACATCACATCTCTGTAAGGAAAGTAAGTTTGCACTTCAGGCAGTATACTAGATTTCTTTGAAGGCTATCCAACATTAATGTAATGGCTGAGCTTTTGCAAAACAGGATCAGTCTTTGTATGATCTCTCAGCTCATCAAGTCTCGTGGGAAAAAAATTATGCACTTCCATGACATTGAAGTCAAACTTCTCTGCATTAAGCTGTTCTGTTATATTTCTAGGCTATCTGGATAAGGTATTAACCAGATAAAGAAGTTTGCCTTTTGTATGGACCATTTTAAAGTTGTAATTTTGCAATCTGAGCATCGGTCTTTGTAATCTTGTTGGAACAGAATGCATTGTCTTCTTTAAAATAGTGACTAGAGGTTGGTGATCAGTTTCAGTCTGAATAGCTCAACCATAAATATAATCATGAAACTCTGAACATGCAAATAGTATTGCTGAAAGTTCTTTCTCAATTTGAGCATATTGCATTTCAGTTTGGGTAAGAGTTCTAGATGCATAGGCTACTGGACTGCCTTCTTGAAGAATAACTATGCCAAGACCAAATTTTGAAGCATCACAGGAAAGAGTTACTGGTTTATTGACATTATAGTATCTTAATGTAGGTGGAGTGGCAAGTTCATGTTTAAGGTCTTCAAATGTTCTCTGGTGCTGTTCCAACCAAGACCACATAATATCTTTGCACATCAGCTCTCTCAAAGATGCTGTCAACTCACTGAAGTCTGGTAAAAACTTGCCTAAGTAGTTGACCATACCAAGAAAACTGTAGAGCTTGAACATTGTCTGGTGCTGGCATCTCTAGAATGGCTGCTTGCTTGGACAGGTCTGGTCGCAAGCCAGTGATAGTAGGGTCTATAGTAGAAACACGAAAATGCTTCTGAGTGAATACAGAAACAGCGACATATATTCATCAAATCGCATTTAAGTGATTCGATGAATATGTCATAGGGCAAGGAGATAGTTGGCCAACTTTACGGAGTTGCCCTTTCCTTCCCTATAGTGCAATCTCGGAGTTGGTATATTTAGTTAGGGGGTGTGGGGGTCGAAACCCCCGACCTGTTTATGGTGTTAAATTATTTTTTTTAGTGAACAGCCACATACATTTTTTCCCTAGGGGAAAATTTGCTCATGTGGCCGTTCGCTATTTTTCATGCATTATGTGTCGACTTTTACGTAGTCGCACATATGCATTTTCGGTCTTATAATATAGACGCATGCTAGTAAATAAATGACCTGCATATGTAACTTCTAGTAGTCTGAATTTGCTCTTCAGAGGATTGAGCTTCAAGTTCACTTCACGTGCTCTGTCTAGAACTTTCCTAAGGTTTCTCTCATGCTCTGCTTCATCACTGCCTCCAACCAATAAATCATCTACTATTATGGCACAAGGATAGTTGGCTACTCTTGAAAGAGATTATAGTAAGTCACTATACAAGGTGCTAATAGTACAATAATGCTAACAATAATAATAATAAAGCCAAAATGGTAACCATTTGAAATGTTGAGACCAGTTACACCAAGTCCTGAAATGCAGAGAATGAATGGCCAAATTTACAAACTTATATATAGTAAGGCCAACATAGCATTTCTCAGAATATTCCCTTTTCTCACAGGTATGATAATCTTGGTTTGGTATATATAAGCTAGGGAGGTTTGAGAGTTACTCTTCTCCTGTGTTTTCTGTCTTTTATTTTTTTTCCGACTTGTCTGCATTCAGCATTTCAACCAACATTTCAATAGGGAGACGAATAAATAATGAGTGCAAACACATGTTAGTCGTCACAAAAGCAAATTCTGTTAAAATAAAACAAATCAGCAGATAGTACAATAAATACGGCTTGGGTCTATATTACGAAAGCAAAAAACCCTATGTGTGAATACCAAAATATCAACCCCTATATCGCGAACTGCGAAAATCCCGAACGCACTAAACAGCGAAAAAAAAATCGAACTGTCGTAGTTGGCCAACTCCACCACTAGCTATATACTACCTACCCAAATAAAATAAATAAACCACATACATACACTAACCAAACCCTACTTCTAACCTAAAGTAAAGCACAAAACCCTACTTCTAACCTGACACTAAACTCCACATACACAACTAACTATGCAGTATCCTTAACCCCTCCCTAACACTAAGGTCCATAACTACCGCACACGTCCCCTAAAGACATGCACCCAAGCAAAACAAATAATCCACATACATACATTTAACAAAACCCTACCTCCAACACTACTAAACCCCACATACAAAACTATCTATGCATTATCCTTAACCCCTCTCTAACCCTAAGGTCCGCAACTACTGCACACTTCCCCTACAAAAATATACACAAACAAAATAACCTACATACATACATTTAACAAAACCCTACCTCTAACCCTACACTAAATCTAACATACATTACTTATCTAAGCACTTACCTTAACCCGCACGCTATCCTAAACTCCGTAACTATCCAACACTTACCTTATGCAGCTAATCCACAGATGGGCCAACCATGGAAATTCGATATTTCCATTTTCGTGGTTTTCGACTTTAGCTCTAAATCCACTTTGCACTATACAGTTTGACATTTACGTATTCATGTAAATGTCTTTTCGCTTTCCTAATATAGACCCATACAGCTTAATAGTGTACTTAGCAAGTACTATACTCAGTGCAGTATAGAACTATAGTAGGTACTATGGAGTAAATGCAATAAAATGAGTAATATTCAATGACAGAACATGATTTTAGACATGAATAAGAATGGAGTATAAAGTATAATGCAATTAGCTTATGCTATAAAAAGTACTGACAGGCGAATACAGTTGTGATTGCTAAATCTAGAAACTTATTAAGTTCCTATTTAAATAGTTTATAGTCAATCAAGCAAGTATATTGCCAACTTCCAGTTGTGGAGAGACAAGGTTTATACTTCATTAGTATCTTGTCACTTCTCTCATCCTTCTGGATATCGTGGAATTGCACAAAATTGGCTACAGTGCCAATCAGCCTTCACAACATGTTAGATCACCAGGAAATGACTGGAAATAAAAGAAATGCGTTCCCCAAGTCTTTAAATAATTGGTGGAAGAGCATATCAAATAAGCGAAAACAGCTGTGTTAACCTTGGAGACCTAAAATGGACATAAGGGGAGCACAAAATAAAAGAAAAAGCCTTTAATCTCAGCATATCTCCTGACTCAGCAAATTACACATAATCAGTATAATGAACCAATTTCGGCTATAACTAAATCCTAAAAAATCCACACTCCAGAAAAGCTTAGAATAGTCTCTGAAAGTGATATAAATCAAGCTTAGTAGGATAATCATTCATTCACATCACACATATCCTTAAAATGAAATGTATTTCTTTTAAGTATTTACAGTTCATAGGTTCATAGGTTCATTGGTTCATACTAGGCTATCTGCCCAAGGGCATTTATAAGTCTAGCCCAGAGTTTTGTGGCTTTCACCACCCCTTTAATTTGGAGGATACTATGCCCATTATTTTGCTGTGCCTCTGTCAAGCAGTGACACTGAGATAATCCCTGGGGTATATCTGCGGTCTCCCATCCATTGGTCAAGATTTCTCTTGAACAAAGCCAGCGAGGTGCTCTGCCTCACATGTACCAGGATTTTGTTCCACAGCATTAATTCTATTCAAGACTTCTTTAAAGAACTTTAATGAGGTACATGCATATTGTTCAAGTTGTGAACTGTCACAAGGCACAGTGATCTATCCTGCCAAACAGTGTTGGATAATTTGATGATCCCTTGAATGGAATTGCTATATAGTTGTACATGTTTGTTTAACAGTAGGATGGGATTATTTGGCAGAAACATAAATAGTATCCCTTTATTTCCTCTGTGATTACCACAAAGAATCTCAGAGTTGGTTATACTGGTAAGTGTGGTTTGAGTTTTAGTGTAACTTCTGTTACGCTGAATAGCAAGTTGTCTTCTCTGAACTGGTTTCCATCTTTATAAGAAGTCAGTAAGGAATGGCCATTAGGCAAGTGATTAAGTAAGCTGTTTGATGCACATAATGCAAGCTCAGATTTGATATCTAAGGGTTAGGATATGTTTATATATTCCATTGCTTTGAATGTTATTTGTCTCTTAATAAAGCTAGAAATAAGAAGAAAAAAAAAAAAGATTATTTTATATTCTACAGATGCATGGATGAAAATTAGTCTAAGGGGTTTACCATGAATATTAATGGAAACAGGATAAAAACCTGGTTGGACTAAATATTACTAATGATAAGTTCTTCAGTCTAATTTCCTTTTCATTGAGATATTTTATTCTCTAGACAAGAAAATGCCTGTTTTCCTGTAGAAGTCTTGAATAGACAGTTAACTGGTGGTATAAGCAACAAACTACAAAGTGCTGTTTGAAAACACTGTACTCAGGCAGGCGATGGAAAGCTCCAGTCTGTAGCACATGGCTGAGAGTCAAATAAATCAACTAATAATTCAGCATAGGCTATAGTGTGTGGACATCCATTTCAAGTATATGTCCAGCAATGTAAGACAACTGACTGTAAGGGAAGTCTGATGAATTTGCAAAGGGGATCTAACTTTTTTCTTGTGAGTTGGGACTTTGTCCCTATTTCATATGCAGGCAGAGGCCCTCTATATCATCAGCTCAATTTTATCAAATTCAAGGTCATTAGATATTGAAATTTCCTTTATTTAGTTTTATTTTATTTATTATTTGTTAACTAGGTTAGTTTCACTAGAACCGTAGGCTCTTTTCAAGTGATACCTTAGGTGATACTCATACTGACTATGACAAATTTGGTCAGGGCACCACAGAGCCTCTCCTACTCTTTCTTCAAGAAAGTACCATGGAATCTTGTACATCCACCTGAGCTATCACCAACTCAAGCAGATTGAGCATTAGTTTAACATCTCATCTGAAGGCATGAGTAATGAATGCAATAACTTCAGAGCCTGGGCAGCTCATAAAGTCTGCCTAACCAACAAAGAAACAGATGGTTGGTTTCCTACCAAAACATGACTTTAATTGCTGTATTAACTGGTAAAAATATTATTCTTATGAAATATTGCTTCTTTGGTGGCAACAAACTACTAGAGAGTATGTGAACCATTATGTGTACTTACCAATAATTAGAATTAGCCCTGTTTTCTGCATGCAGTGACTGCTGTTGATGTGAAAATTTGTTGAAAAATCCTTAAGATCAGACAAATTATTTTTCTAAATGAGCAGTTACATTTAGTTATTCAATAAACATGTAAATTTAACTAATTTGACTGGCTAGTTGCAACAGTAATGACATTTCGCCACAAATTTAGTGTAGTAAGATCAACCGGCTAGTTACTTATCAGTTGTTCAACATAAAAGGATTTCCTCACCACTGTGGTCACGTGGTGAACAAAGTAAGGCTACTATGTATGTGTGTACCCAAATCCCTGACCACTGTGTTGATTCTTAGGGGTGTATTATCAACATGGTAATTAGCCAGGATGGTTGATTTCCCAAAGGGTACAGTATTGCATTTGTTGGCTTTGGCATCATTTATCAGTCAGAGATGGACCTTCTTGAAGTATACTAGTGTCTGCAGGGAAGTTGAAGATAACCCCCAGCTTGCAATCATCTGCAAACTTTGTCAGCCGTAAACCTTCAGCATTTGCTTCTGTTTCAAAGAAATAGATGCCAGAAAGGAGCAGGACCAGTACCAAGCCCTGGGGGACTCTGCTAGTGACTGGCCTTTTGGTAGAGGTGGCCTCACCAATTTTGACCTCTTGGGTCATATCAGTGAGCCAGATGACTATCTTGCAGGTGGAAAAAAAAGGGTTTGCACCTAAATTAATGAACTTGTCTATAATGCCTGAGTGGGATATTGTATCAAAAGCTTTTTTGCCAGGTGGAGGTAAGTTGTGTGCACAGTCTTACATTCATCCAATGCTTTGGCGACCCTCTCAAAAAAATCCACAAGAGTTAATAGGCATGATCTTCCTTTAACAAAGCCAAACTGTGATGAGTCCAGCATTTGCAGGTTACCTATGTCCTATTTATCATATCCATGATGATTCTTTCTATGGCCTTACATATGAGGCTGGTTAGACTTATGGACCTGTATTTAGGTGAATCAGTGGTTGGACCTCCTTTCTGCAGGGGGAATGACTATAGCTATCTTCTGTTCCTTGGGCATAAACTCAGACTAAAGGCTGCAGCTGAAAAGTGAGTCAAGTGGACCAGAGATATCATGTTTCATGCTATTTATTGAACAACCCGGGATGTTATTGGGGCCCATTGATGCAGTTATTTTCGTCTTAGAAAGTACATTAATAACCTGTTCTCCAGTAATGGTTGGGAGGATTATGTTATGTGGTATTTCATTTGGACTATCCGGGGATGGGGGGAGAAATTTTAGATGAACTGTCAGCCAGAAGGTTGGCAATGGCATCTGGTTCAGTGTGGGTGATGCCATGTACAATAAGTTCTGCATATTGTTGCCTCTGAGGTTACGGACATAGCTGTAGAAAGCTTTGGTGGTTGTCCTTTGCCTCAAAAGGTATTTTTTTCTTCAAATTTAGCCTTTGAAGTATTAATTAATCCTCTGTTTAGATTAGTCAGGAGGCTTTTATTGTTTATGGCTTTGTTCCTCTTATGCTTGGCCAAGATTTTTTTTGTTGTTGTATAATTGACTGATAGTGTGATTATACCAGGGTGGCTTGTCTTTTGAGTTTGTCTTATTCATAATGCAAGCGAGCTGAGCTCGGTCTATACAGCTATCAATATGGCTGTACAGAGATTTTGTAAATAGCTCAGTGTATTCTATGATGTTTGCTGGGTTTGGGGGTGCTTGGAATTTAGCCAAGGTATTGCTTACTACAGAGAAGTTAGCCTTGAAATAGTTCTTAAAGGTTTTTAGTTTTGCTGGATCCCCGGACTTAACTTTTATTTCAAGTAATGCTACCTTATGGTCAAATTTGACAAGCAAAGGTAGTATGGGTTTTGTGTGCCAAGGAAGGGGAACTATATGTTGTAAAGATGTGGTACAGCACCCTGTTTATGGTGAGTTGCACATGTATGGGTTCCAGTCGGTCGTACACTTTAACTAGTCTGGATGTGAAATTAGTCTTAATATAGACTGACACTCCTCCACCTTTAATTCCCTCCTGTGCAGTAGTTGGTCTAAAGGTGTGAAAGGCATTATAACCTTGCATTGATAGAGTGCCCTCGATGATGTTAAACCATGTCTCTGTTTCTACACAGATGTCTACACTCTCCGAGGAGAGGAAGGCTTGCAGGGAGTGGAGTTTCTTGTTAAGACTTCTAGCATTGAACAGTATCACCTTCAGATATTGCTTCATAGGTTCAGTTACATCAGTAAGTTTGCCCTTGTCTAAAAAAGGCACTATGGGGGGGTTGAAAAGGTCTTTGCTAGTATCCAAAAGCCTAGAGGGGTCTGTCAACCATATTCCCGCAGGCTATCAAATATTGTACTCCCCTGGATTGACAACAGAAGCTAAGCCAGTTGTTAAAATCAATAATTTTCTGTTGGTAATGTAACATCATCCTTGGGGAAGGTAGTATGCTGCTCAATGCTAGGCTCATACCTTCCTGAGACACATAATCAGAGAGCTTGATCATGCCTCACTTCACAGAGTCAAGAGAGGTACATCTCAGGTCATTAACACACACATGGACTATGACAGAGTCATACTGGTACCTGTGGTTCAATGATCTGGGTGCCTGTGTGACTTGGCAGGATCCTAGCCCCAGAAAGGCAGCTAACTATGACTCTCTCCTTACCCAGTCAATGTGCCCCACTATAGAATCACCAATGACCATAAAATCTGGCTGTGTGTGGTTTGCCTTAACGGCTTAGCAGTGGAGGCATTGGATACAGTGTTACTATGTGTAGCCGTGGGTGGTGTTTTAATGGAGTGTTTATGTGATGGCTGAGGACCCTTTCATTTATTGTACTGTACAGGAGATCTTAGTGTTTTAGGAAGGTTACCTGTAAGTGCCTCAACGTAAGTAGTTTTATGTGCAGGGTCTTTACCTTGTGCAGTGGGCATGGTGCAAATATAACTGACAACCTCTATAGAATTAGTTTTGATTGTATGAGAGAGTTTTGCCTCCAGCATTAAAGTGCATTTACACCTCTCACATACACTATCTATTTTATTAAGAATAAGTGGGTTGTCAGTGTACATGAGGTAATTGCTACAATGCCTCAGAATACCCATCTCAACAAGACTGGCCACAGACAGAGTCAGGAAGTGCATATCCATGGCCACTGACCTACTCGGGAGGAATGAGGAAAATGTAAATATTGAACAAGTCAATAATAATTGCTCTAGTATCCCAGAGACTTACCAATAGCTTACCGGCCTCCTGCTTTAAATGTGCATAAGTGTAAGATGTGCAGTGAGTAGCTTCTTTTCTGCAAAATCATTTGCATCGTGACCATAATGGTTTCTATTCTTTAGTCAATTTCTTGCTAGAGCATATATAAGGTCTCTGATGAAGGCTGCACATAGCCGAAAGTGCTTAATAAACTTGTACTACAGATAGACAACCCTTTTTTCTGGATTACATCCTGGATATTTTTGGTTCTACAATCATATCAAAACAGTTTGTTCATAGACCTTTTGCTAGCTGTTCCAGTTTCCACAAAACTCCCAAACACGTGCCGTTTAATCAGTTGGTGATTATCTTCATTAGGCAGTAGAAAAGTATTCAGCATGTCTCCATGTGTTCTGAGAAGCAGTAATACCACAATCTTCTTGCAGCCGCAGTATTACTTAAACTGGCTGCATTTATTAACTTTAAATAATAATAACATGTTCCAGTCTCTGATCTGCATTCAAAAAATATATTTCTTTATTTATTTCTTTATTTAATTTATTTGATTACTGCGAATGGTTTATCTGGGTTGTGAAAGTCCCTTCTTCATTGGAAACTCGGAGGGGGGGTGGTTACCACAAAACTGCACATTGCTACAATAATAAGAAAAAAAATTAATACAATATGACATGACAAAATGAATGACTTAATACAATAATTATTTTCAGGAGAAAGAATAGTTACAAAGTAGTGTAAGGTACTACTGTGTAAACAGAAAGATGGATGTGGAAGGGATTTTAATGAGTGAAAAGACTGGAATTAGGAAGACACAGGACAGCAAGGAGTCATTATTAAAGGGAAGACTTTAAGAGCAGTTTACTGAGAGGGATTTTGCATAAGTAGAAAGGCAACAGTTTATAGTTGGAACAAAACTAACACTGGAGGTTTCTAGAGTGATAAAATACATAAAATGTGATTAGAAGGAAAGAATGGAGTTAAAGGAAACATTCGGATGTAGTATATAAATAGCCTTCGAAAAAAAACAAGACACATAATGGTGACATTATGCAGGTGAGCCTGAGAAAGAGCAGTGAAAGGAATTAAATAGGTAGTCTTTTTTGTTTATTTAAAGCAGAAGAGGGCATATCCACCTAATTGTAGGTAAGGAGTTTCACAATTTAGTTACATAGGCAGAATATAGGGAGTCACCAAAGGTATTATCAGTTTTTCATCTGAAGTAGACTTGTGTCTGATGAGCAAATGAGCTTTGTGGGAATGAACCATTGTAGGCATGGAATGAGGGATGGCATTTGTCAGCAAATGACAGTATTCTATGTGCAGATTTTAGCTGTGTTTAGCTTATTAGAAATGTAAATAAATTAAACCGAACCAGTGCCACAAAATGATGACAAAACTTTTAATTCAACACATCTACAGTAAGCGCTTTCATCCACCAAGGACTTCTTTAGACTGTATCTTATTAGAAATGTATTAATTCTTCACAGAATGCCACCATTAACATACCTGAATAGATGTATTCTTTGATATTTAAAAAAGAAAAAAAAAATTAGAGATCAAAAATTACTCCATTTTTAAAGAACCTCACTAAACTAGGCATTGCATAATATCTATAAGGTATTTCAGGATGTGTTATTGTTTGATAATGTCACGTCCGATGTGGTAGAAGTCGTTGGCTTACTTGGTTTTTTTTGCATAAAAGGTGTGATATTATAGCATAAGTAACACATACTGTGGTTTGCCTTACTACTTAAGTAATAATTTCTGTAAATGTTGCTTGTACCTTCCTTTGTGCAGATTTGCTACTTCTATATTAGTATGATCCACATCCATGCCTGCATTATGTACTGTAGGGGCTTTTGCTCCAAAACCTGCATCCTGAATAGCTAGACTCTGCATCCAATGGATATTTAGAATCATACTAGTTAATGGCCATTCTCATGGTGCCCAGTGTCATAAATATTGAAAACTTCCAATTTCGATTAGAAATATTTTAACATTTACTACAAAGTCACAAACATCACATACTTGTCTTGCCCTCTGCCCTCAGCTTAAGCATCAGTCATTTATTACACCTAGCCAAATTAAGCTTTAACACTTACATGTATCCTGCAGCACCGTGTGATAAAACAGGCTCATTTCAGCTTCTTTTTATAAAAATCTCATTCTCATAATGTTCTCTTTGTCAATATGTTGGTTTTTAACTTTTGGATAAACTTCACTTTGACTCAGATGTGTTTAATAGCAGGGTTCAACTCTGTTTTACTGCATCTATAATTAGGTTCTCGCTCCGTATTTAGATCTCATTTGCTAGTTAAATTTATTGTACAGGGAATTCGTCTTTGTATGTTCTTTACTTTTCTGAGCTTACACTATACCTGGAAATAATCCAGCACACTTATCTGGTCAAGTACTATAAACAAGAAATACATGAAAAATGAAGAAGCTCTTCAGAGGTGAAGATATTTAGTTACCCTTCGTGAGACATCACATACAAAATATGGATCAACATTAGATGCAATTAAAAAAGACTGTCACTATACGAACACCAGAATGAAGCAAATGCTGCACAAACATATTGTATTTACTTTGTCTCCCTCCACCATCTCACGTGTACGTTAACCCTAACCCTACCCAAGTCCCAATGTTAACAGTAGGATACTAAATCCCATTTCACTAACAGTACCACTAAACAAGACACACATATGCACAAACATGCATTTCAAACATACCAGTACCCAAGCATACCAGCACATCTATTCCCTTCCATAGCCCTTGCTCTAGCACTAACCCTCAAACACTCATATGCGTGCACACACACACAGATACATGCATACACACACACACTCAGTGCCGAAACTTATGTTACAAATGAAAGTTTTGGAATTACTACCCACTTCCTCTTACCTTAAATTCAAAGTTGCACAGCTATTCCTGTACTTGACAAATTATGCATTCAAACAATTCTGGCACCAAAAAATTCTTTAGCCGATGGTAAATTCAACCAAATATAGTGTGTGTGTGTGTGTTTGTGTGTGTGTGTGTGTGTGTGTGTGTGTGTGTGTGTGTGTGTGTGTGTGTGTGTGTGTGTGTGTATAGACTTCACTCACATAACCTAAACCAGATTTTCTGTGGCACAAATTGGTGCACCAGGTTGATTGAACCTAACTGACCAAAGTAGAGTCTCATATTTGTTCCCCATCTGGGTCCATGACTCCGTACATGACGCATGTTAAAGACGATCCATTAGTTCTGACAGGCTGACACTTCATCATTGCTTCATGATTAAGTGCAGTTTAATAAGCTGCAGTTTAGCATTAAATACACACTTGTGTGTGGTTGAGTGTATGTGTGAGAATGTTAGTGTGTGTGTGTGTGTGTGTGTGTGTGTGTGTGTGTGTGTGTGTGTGTGTGTGTGTGTGTGTGTTTGTTTATGTATGTGTGTGTTTGTGTACACATAAAATCTGTATATTCCTATACATATTATTTCAGTGGTGTAGTAATGATTATGTTAGTTTTTGTAAGTTTTATTGTTTAGTTATGTTTTAGTAGCTTAATCTTCTCTAGTTTAGTTATGCAGGCACAGGTCTATTTTACAAGTAATGATTTTTTTTTCCTATGAGATGCCCATTAAAAAATGTATGTCTGGCATTTATCAACTATTTTCTCATAATATGCAACAATGTCATCATGCAGCTGTGTCCTAAAAGATGAGGTTTACTATGAAACATAGGTGGTGTTTTGTGAATAAGGAAGATGTTGCATAACATATAAAGTCATTAACATCATAACAGTAAAATATCATTGTAAAATAGTGCAAAACACTGCAAAATAACTGTTTTTCAGGGTGGTACCCCTATACACATAGATGTGGGGACTGAGCCTCCACCACAGAAACTAGTAAGAAAAGAGGAGATGTGTTAAAAAGCATTGACATCACCTTTTCCCTTTCCTCTACTTTCCTCTATTTCCTGCAGCCTCGGAACAAAACACAACAGCTTTGACAAGACATGATCTGAAGTGTTAAAACATCAGCCAGATGTAAATGTGATGTCAAAGCTGACATTTTAAGATCTGACAGCAGAGCACATGATTCATCTGTGAAGTCATCTTTCAGGCCTTCTGTGTTCAGTGGACTACCATCGATGTGGTCATTCAAGGGAACCGGGTATTTCCTAAGGGGTATGACAACACATTTTTTGGCACTGAGCTTAAGGTCATGGTCATTGGTCTCAATGAGACCTTTTTGTAGGATGTCAAAATCACTTGGGGAGTTAATAATAGCTCCCATCTTGCAATCATCTGTGAACTTTGTCAGCCAGAGTCCCTTCGCGTTGGCCTGGACTTCAGAGAAGTAGTTACCAAACAGGAGAGGACCCAGGACCGAACCCTGTGGGACTCCACTTGTGACTGGTCTGCAGTTTGACTTGGAGTCAGTTACTTTCACATTCTGGGTTCTATCTGTGAGCCAGTTTGCAACCCACCTAGTGATATAGGGGTTGATGCCTAGCTTAGTGAGTTTTTCTATGATTCCTGAGTGCGGAATGGTATCAAAGGCCTTGGCCAGATCAAGGTAGGCTGTATGAACCACCTTGCCTTCATCCACAGCTCTGGTGACTGACTCAAAGAAGTCAACCAAGTTGAGCAGGTGTGAACTTCCTTTTAAAAAACCAAACTGTGTGGGATCCAGAGTTTGGAGATTCCCTATATCCTTGTTTATTAGGTCCATGATGATGCGTTCCATAGCTTTGCATATCAGATTTGTCAGGCTAATAGAGTGATAGTTCCCAGGGTCTCTAGTCACTCCCCCTTTGTGGAGAGGGATGACTGTATCAGTGCGCCATTTGGTAGTGACAAAGCCTGAGGTGAGGCTATGATTGAACAGGGCACACAGGTGAGGTGCCAGTTCACTCTGTAGTTCATGTAGAATACAGCCAGGGATATTGTCAGGTCCCACAGAAGCTGTATTCTTGGCCTTGGATAGTGCTGCTTTAACCTGTGCAGCAATAATACTGGGTGCTTGTAATCTACTGGTATTGTGATTGGTCCTTTTGGGGGGGGGGGTAAAGTTGGCACTGAATCTTTCAGCCAGCATATTGGCAATATCTGTTGGCTCGGTATAGGAGGTCCCATTGTGCAGTAGCTCAGAGAAAATCTTGGTATTGCCATTGAGATTCTTTACATAACTATAGAAGGCCTTGTGGTTGTCTTCACTATCTGCTGCAATTTTGTTTTCATACCTAGCTTTAGAGGATTTGATGAGGGATCTCAACATTTTGTTGAGGCTGATAAGAGAATTTTTCCAGTCTTGGGACTTTACCTTATTCCACATCAGTTTCCTCCTTCTGTTAGAGAGTTTGTTTATGGCAGGGGACCACCAGATTTTCTTCCTTTTTTTGGAGGAGAATGTCTTGATTTTATTGGGTATGGCGAGATCCATGCATTTGTGTACATGTTCGTACAGTGCATTGGTGTATGATTCGGCAGTCATGCAGCTATTCTCCATTTGCATGGGTGTCATGAAGTAAGCCACCTCTGTTCTTAGGAGCCCAAAGTTAGCTTTTGATAAGTTTTTCATGGTGGTTACCTTTGCGGGGGGGGGGGGGGGGGATTTCCAAGGTGATTAGTTTGTTGTTATATCTAACCAGGGAGGAGTTAACTATTTTGTAGAGCAATGGTCATCCATGTTAATAATGACTAGGTCAAGGATATTGCTACCTCTAGTGAGGGTAAGAATGAGCTGGTCCAGGGCATTGGAATTAATGAATTCCAGGAAACATTGGGCAAGTGTATTGGTACATGAGTATTTTTCCCAGTTAATGGAGGGGTAGTTGAAGTCACCCAGTATGAGAGTGTCATGTTGGTCCTTAATATTCTCCAGGGTGCTTAGGAACATGGAGTGTAAGTCGTGGGTCATGGTTGGGGACCTATAGCAGGCTACGACCTGAATCAGTGTCTTACCCAATATTAGCTGAACCTGAAGTATCTCAGATGTGTTATGTTGGGCTACCAGTCTAGAGGTGTGCACATCATTTATGAATATGGAAACACCACCGCCTTTGGAGCTTGGATCCAAGTTCTGGGGCCAAAAGGTGTGGAATGAGTTATAGCCTGGTAGTGCAGGGGTGCTTTCTGTTACAGCACAAATGTCGATGTTTCTCCATTTTAAGGAGTGCTTTGAGCGAGTGCATTTTGAGATTTAGACTTCTAGCATTGAGCAGCATGACCCTCATATTGCACTTGTTTATATTATTTTTTTGTATATTTTTGATGTAAAATAGTTCCTCCTCCTAATGTTTCAATCTTTCTATAGTATATGTTAATGGTGTTGGAGGAAGCATTTTACATCAAAAATATATAAAAAATAATATAGTACGTAAAAAAAAAGTAAGTAAAACACAACGATTTTACAGACGGCCCATTCTCTCTCTCATACACAACTTTATACACGCATTCAGTCACAAAAAATCGCTGTCACTCTCTTGGTGCTTAGCAAGCATAAAATAATGGCGGCTGTTCATTTTTCTCAGTATGAGCTCCACGGCTGCTTGATAAGCTGCCATGAAGCAGTGGACTCGTTTTTCATGGGGCATTACTTGTACATTAATACCCTGCTGGAGGAACGCTCATTCTCCAGTCAGCGTACTGATGTACAGTAATCCCATTCTCTAAGCTTCTTTAATGAACAGGTGTCTATACTATACTGTGCTTTGAATATATATTTAAGTTAGTTTAGGAAAACACTATCTTTTAACCACATTTGTATATAATTCATAAAACTAATTTGCTCAATAGACTGTTCTAGCCAGCTCTTTTCTAAAAATGTAATGCACCACTGTAATTATTTAACATTCCCATTTATCAGGGACAATCACAAAAATACAAAAGCAACTAATGCAAGTTTCTAATACCATAGTGCCTCAGCAATTATCTCTTCCTGAAGAAAACGAGGGCAACAAGTGTTTTACATATGGGTCTTTCATGCCTTACACTGTCATACACAAACACAGAAACACACACACACACACACACACACACACACACACACACACACACACACACACACACACACACACACACACACACATGGATACGCACACTCATATAGTATAATAAAGAATCACTGACCTGACTTTGGTCCATATTATTGTGGCATGCATTTATTACAGCACTATAATTGGGGTGTTTCTTGTGCACACTTTTATATTTTGGAGGTCATCATTCTGCTTACCTAGAGATATGCATTGCAGAAAAGGGTTCTGTGGTTCACTTATTTAGCCAGACAGCAAATCAAAAATAAATAAATAAAATAAGGGCAGGTTTGCTTGGGGAAACTAATATTTGTATAAGGGAGGACCTTCCACAGACCCAGGCAATTATAGGCCCATAAGTCTGACCAGCTTCACATGCAAAGCCATGGAAAGACTCATCATGGAACTAATTAGTTAAGACTTAGGGAACCTCCAAACACTGGACCTGTCTCAGTTTGGATTCATGAAGGACGGGTCATTTAAAATTAACCTGCTGGATTTTATTAAAAGGTCAACAAAGCAATGGATGAAGGTAAAATGGTACACACCACATACCTTGTCCTACCCAAAGCTTTTGGCACAAATCCCTATTCAGGCATAGTAGAAAAGCTAAATAAAGTGGGAATAAACCACTATGTCACCTGGGGGATTGCCAACCGGCTCACAGGTAGGACACAGGGAATCAAAATAAGGCAAGATACCCCCACAAAGAGAACAGTCACCAGTGGAGTCCCACGGGATTCTGTGCTGGGATCTCTCCTGTTTGATACCTACTTTTCTGAAGTAAAAGCAAATACCAAAGAGCTCTTGCTGACTAAGTCTGCAGATGACTGCAAGCTAGGAGCAGTCAATGAATCCCCAGATGACGTGACCATCCTGCAGGAAGGTTTCTTCCAAATAAATAGATGGTGCAGAAATCATGTACTGAAACTAAATAACAAAAAATGCATTACTGTATCCTTTGGAAAGTTATCTACCCAACAAACTACTTCATTGACAATACAACCCTAAGAGTTAAACCATTTGTTTGGAATTTGGGAAGTTATGTGGACAGTGACCTAACTTTTGACCAACATGTGGCTATTGTTGTAAGAAAGTCATTCTATATTGCACAACTTATACACAAAGGATTGTGTCTAGATTGAGGAATGTTATTGCCCCCCCCCCTTTACTCATCCCTCATTAGACCAATCATTGAATATAATGCCCCTTTTAGCATGTATCTATCCCAGACACATACAGCAAATGTACTAAAAGTATACAAGACCTAAACAACATGTCCTACATTGACTGAATCAAAGTCCTGTCACAATACTTGGTATCCTAAACACTGCTAAGAGGTGACCTGTGACTAGCATACAATTTGTCCTCTGACCCAATACTGATGAATTTACTGCATATCAGTAAGACAAATGGCATCAGAAATACTCAATTTAGGACTCTAAACATCGTCTGCAACATCATCAGAATGGTTTTGAGGGACAGGTATAGTTCGCAAAAGATACCGCTGCTCTGCAACAGATTCGCCTTCCACATAAAACAAAGTTCATCCCTTTCCATATTCATGTATAACTTGGATCTGTGGCTGGGAAACTGGAAATTTTCCTCAGGACTGCCCCTGTACTACTAATGGACAGAAGTAGTTCCTTTATCTCCTGCATGAATCTCCTCAAATTATCTATGGTATGTTCCTAGTTATTCTCCTTAGGGTTAATATGTAATCATTGACCATGGGATGGGTGAGACCAATATCTAACCAAAGGGACAGGTTCATTTAAGTAAAAAATGGAAACTGCTTGGGCTTAAAATGGCTTGCAAGGGCAGCTAGCCTAGCACTTACATATGAACCTATGGAAGAGAGGAAGGAGAAATGGACCTACAGTATTGAAAGGACTTGGTGGTCATTTTAGAGAAAGATCTAGACCATTTTTACAAGCAGACATTTTAAAATGCAAATCTGGAAGATGATTTACATTATTTTACCTAGTAGTATAGAGAGAATGAAAAGCTTTCAGTGTTCTGCACTGGGAAATCTTACGTTGAAGGGCTGGATAGTCTTAGTGGCAGAGAATGTTATAGATAAACTACCAAAGCAGGGTGTTGTGACAGAGGAATGTCAGCACTGTAAATGTACTTGCCAGTATGAATTTGGGTGGAGTAGTGACAAAATGTAATTGTTATATTTTTCTCTGATTTGTTCATTTTTCTTTGTTTGGAAGGCAATATAACTAATTTGTTTCAGAAAGATACTTCTGGACTGGGCACCTGACAATGTCATTATATGGGTTTGAAATTAAATTATAGAGTGATCCCTGACACTCCATGATAATACTCTATTAAACAACTGGTTTATGTAGTAGTAGTGTGTGTGTGTGTGTGTGTGTGTGTGTGTGTGTGTGTGTGTGTGTGTGTGTGTGTGTGTTTTTATCTTTTACCTTTTTTATTCTCTTTCCCATCATTTGATCATCATGTCTCTTTGATGGTTATATTACTGACCCCAAGATGAAAATGTAGTAGTATGTATTAGCTGAAAGAAATCTATAGGACTGGTACCAGAAATCCTTTTCAAGTTTTACTATGGTGACAGCAAACTTCCATGAAGGAAAATAAAATAAAAGCATATTATTACTGCAGTTAGTAGAAAGCAGCACAGGACAGCCAATAATAGTAGGAATTATAAAAAAATTGCAATTTTGTTCCTAAGTGGCAATGTGCATGTATATTATTTATCAAGATTATTTCTGAAGGAAGTTAATGACTGACTAGTTCTATTTGTAAGGGGAGGCTTATTTCATAATCATGAAGGCTCTTTGTAATGTCTTTTGCAAGTTTTCTGTTATTTGTATTTGTTTTAAGAATTGTGTTTAGTGATCTATGTTAAATTCCTCTTTGGTGCATTCCAATCAAGGTGATGCATACTAGTAATCACCTTATACATCAAGGTAGAGGTCACTTCTAAGTAAACAGCAAGGGATGAAAAATAGTTTCTGAAGCCTTTCCAAATAGTTCTGCACCCTAATGAATTTTCCAGTAAGGCTTCTTTGTTCCTTTTTAAGCTATTTCACTTGGCTTGTATGAAAGCTGTTGAATTCAACACTGTAGCCAATAAACAGATTACTCAGTAAAGCCTGAAGTTCTAAAGTAGCCGCAATATTTTAATGGAGCATAATTTTAGAATTTGATGGACTGATTCTCTTATTTTGATTGATACACACCAATTAAACTTTAATTGTTAACTGTCCCTAGATCTTCAAACGTGTCATCATTTTTTTGACTTAACTGTTTGTTATAATACTTAAAATGTCTTTTTTGCCAAGTCTAACAATGTTGTATTTATTGACATTAAAGATAAGGCCGTTACTTCAGACCTATGCATTTATTTAATTTACATTTGTAGAACATCACAGAGCATTCATCATCCCTTAGTGAAGCAATTATGTTGCCTATTTTGCAGTATTTAACACATTTAGCTATCATACATTGGTATGGTTGAATAACAGTCCATACAAAAGTGGCTTAAGAAAAACGTCTTGTGAGTCTGCTGTGGGCTTGGCTGGAAGGTTACCCCTATCCTGACTCTTTCCATCTCTTTGCTTAAGTCGTGTTGACCCACTGAACTGTGCATGGTTTGATGATTACTTAATGCATTTAATCTGTCAATTACTCCTTTTGGAAAAGTGCTAAACACCTTACCAAGGTCAAGATAAGGATAAGCAGCATGCACTGGCAATCCTCACTGCATACTGTTGAAGCAGCATGCACTGTCAGTCCTTCACTGCATACTGTTGAAGCAGCATGCGCTGTCAGTCCTTCACTGCATACTGTTGAAGCAGCATGCACTGTCAGTCCTTCACTGCATACTGTTGAAGCAGCATGCACTGTCAGTCCTTCACTGCATACTGTTGAAGCAGCATGCACTGTCAGTCCTTCACTGCATACTATTGAAGCAGCATGCACTGTCAGTCCTTCACTGCATACCATCGTTGCCTCTCCTAACAATGCAGTGAGAATCAAAAGTCAATTTGCACCTTTAAAAAGCATATATTATTCCACATCTAACTGATGTGAGTCATATTTGTTTTTCTGGACCAATTTCATACTGGCTTGTTGTCATTGTTTTTAAACAGTACCAATCAGGCTGATGAGTCTAAAATTAACCAGGCAGGAAATGGTCATGCTCTTTGAGAATTGGTATCACTATAGCCTTTTGTCATAAACTAAAAATGTTTCCATAAAGTAACATTTTGTTTAGTATAACTGACCGGGATTTTATTAGTTGTTTTGTTTAGTAAAGAAATCTACAACATGTATTGTCTGGCCCCCACAAAGCTTACATTTTTAATTTTATTTTGGTAGCAGTTGTCACACCTATAGTAATGGATGTTGTCCACTGTGTCTATAGATCTCTGCTACCTCTTAGCTTACTGAGAGAAATGGCAAAGAATTTTTAGCAAATGCATTACATGTCATGCAACTATTTACAACTTCATGTTTTAAAGATAATATTTAATATTCGTAAATGTTCTCTTTCAATTGATATAATTAAAGAATACTTCTTTATTGCTTTCAGCTTTTGAGATTAGACTAAGCTGTTTGCTATATCTGAAAGATTTGATAAGATAAGAAAGTCATTTCTGTACTTAATTTAAAACGTTTGTTTTTATGATAAGGATTTGTTTTTTTTTTCATTTTTTGTGTGCTTTCACCAAAGGTTACTATAAATGAATTTACGTTTGTACTTGTGTATTAATAGAGTGCTGTCATCAATGCATAAGTTAAAGTACTTATAAAAGCATTACGTAATAAGCATGTTACTCACAAATACAAAAGTGAAGAAACATATAATCAGAAATGTATGTAAATAATGGCATAGAACTGATTGACAGTACCATGATCACATAGCATTGGACTGAGAGCAGTATTATAGATTGTCTTGATAAGTATATAAATTATTTCTTCATAGACTCTGCATATAAAATCTGGAAAGGATGAGTTATTTATAATTTAATCCAATTTTGCCCTTGGGTTAAAGTTGATGTTATCATAATCAGTGTTAGGTAAGAAGGATATTGTCAAGTAACTTGTTCCATTGTATTTGGCCATAAATTAAGATATGATTTAATTTACACAGCAAGAAAAGTTATTTTCATCAGAGAATCTTTTTATAAAGAGAGTTCCTGGCTTTCAGGAGCTATTACTCAACATTGCCCAATTTATTTTGATAACAGACTGGAGCAAAGACAAGGTGGAAGTGTCCTTATACTAGGAAAATTTGAATACAGTCTCTCCCTATTTCTTATTGTTAAGAGTAACACTAGCTGATTGTGACCAAAACAGATCACTTATTCAAATTTTGCTAGGACGTGGAACTAAAGTAGTTACACCTACAATTTATATTCCACTCAGTCAACTTCATATGACATATGATCTCTCTAAACACCAAATTTTAAGGATATTTGAAGGCCTTAACATAGAATGGAAGGGTTCTCAGATGGGGATAGCTAGCTAGAGTAACAACATAGTTCGGTGACAGAAAGAAAGTACAAGACCAGATTCAACAACAAATAGACTTTACTGAATGTGATAATCATAAATATTATAACCACAAAAAAAAAAATGAACTGAGGATACCCACCAAACATGAACCAATGAAGAAACAAGGGTATCTGCCAGAGAAGCTCATCGGGAAGCCAAGTGAAAGCACCAAAAAGGTGTTACTTACACAATTAAATAAAAGTGTAGCACATAGAAATGTACTGATGTTCTGATGAAGTCCAAAGCTGACTGTGGGATGAAGCATTATACATATGTTTATGTGCTCAACTTTTATTAACCTGTGTTAGTAACACCTATTTGGTGCTTTAATTTGGCATCCTGATGAGCTTCTCGACAGATACCCTTGTTTCTTCATAATCATAAATATGCATGGCAAAGCAATTGGCATAAAAATATATTTAATACAATGAGTATTCATTGTCATTTATTGACTACATGGAATTAAGAAAAAAGTAAATAATACTTCTCCATATATCTTTTTGCGTTTTTATTCCCAAACATCTGAATCTGCTTTATTAAGAGAATTGAAGCTTGTACATACATATTTTTGTTTAACTGTATGTCCCCAATTTCAGAACTATAAACATTGTGCAGTCTAATCACCTAAGTAAAATCCTGCATCCATTTAAAAGAACAATATTAGAAAACCAGAACTAAAATAGATGTAAACATTGTATGGTAAAACCAGAGCAGACTGGAAAAATGACTATGTATGACCTATCATATTTAAAACAGAAGATTAAAATGAATGCTAACATAAAGAAAACTTCAAATAGTTCTGTTTGGGGATTCATAGACGTTATGGCAAACTTTTAAAACTCTCAACAACAATAACATTTCCCCATGTTCATCCCAAATAAATTATCAGTTGTAGATAGCTCACTTCTACTTTAAAGCCATTAACAAAACAGTCACCAAAGAATTCCTTAAAAAGATAGATTACTGCCTTAATACAGATTATCATATACTACATCCAAAATTTGTATTGAGTTATGTATTATGTAAAACCATACCTTTCATATATATTTCTACCTTTACAATAAAAGCCTTCCTCAAGTTTCAAACATGCCCTTTTCTACCTTTGATTTCATTTACTTTATTTAAAAATCCTGAAGTGTATGCATGTACAAAATGAAAACTGCTAGTCGACAAAGTATTTAAAAGCACAGGGCAAAATATCAAGTATTAAAATAAAATAACTGAACATCTCACAATGTTTATATTCCAAAATGAGTACAGAAAATTCCTTTGCCAGTTAATGCCAATTAATGACTAGTGTTCAGTTGCCACTGTCTGCCTCCTTTGCAATAAATACTGGAAAAATGCAGATATGACAAAATGTGCCAGTCCATTAAACCCAATTTGCTTTTAACTTTGTAATTTTTTAACTCTTACGTTTTTAATACCGGTATTTACGTTAATCAAGTGTTGCCTATGTTAAATATCTTTTGATGTCATTTTAACACTGTATTTTTTTACGAAATGCTGCATGGAAGCCGTTGCTAATTGTTTCTATTTCTAATTGATACATATCTAGTTCTTTAAATAAAGCAGGCGGCTAGGTTCAATTAATTGGGCTTAATTAACTATTTACTATTTCTAACTGATTTTAGTTTTGGATTGGACTCACTGATCATATGATCATTGTAAAATGTTTTAAACCTGCTAGTACTGGCATGCATTTTGTTCTGAAGAAGTCCACTTGTATTGGATGGATGAAAGCTTTTCCCCACCGAATGTGACTTGGTAATACAATTTTCCTTTGGTGACTTCTTGAAGGCTGCTTATTTTTTTGAATTACATCTTTGGATCCTGCTCTATTTGTGCACAGAGCTTTGGTTATTTTCCTTCTGGAAACAACAAAGACAGTTTAAATTTTTCTTCTCTAGAATCTGATCACCTTGATTTTAATAATTTTAATAATACTTTCCTTCAAACAGACCCCTCCCTGCCCTTATGAACTTTTTCAAATGAGGAGTTGGAAAGTCACTCTGGATCATTGTCCAGCAGAAATTCCCTATGTCTTATCCAGTGAATTTTGTATTTTTGTTATAATTTTGGCAATCAGGAGGAAGATAGCACAATAAAAAAATATACACTTTGACTTATTTTGACCTAAGCAGTAAAATGTCAGTGCCATCTACACCATTGCCTTTCCTTTCAGAATCTCACAGTACTTCTGATATGCAGAATATAACAACAGAATCAATGAGATAGCTAAACATATGGGAAGCTGCAAGCGTTTAGGAGATCTTGTCAACAAAAAGTAACTGCAGTTTAAATTTATTTTGCAGGACACTCACCCATATGTCATTCATGATTTTCTATGTAATACAGGTCACTTAAATACTTGATTTGTTTAAACTATGTTTTTTTTTCATCTTGTCCACCCTTCTTGATCAACAGTGGCATGTGATGTTAGGTAATATTATATGCAGGATATTTTCAATAAATGTTTGACATATCCTACACTTACTTTACTTCATAATACTAAGTATTGTGATTTTATATGCATGTATCTGTTCAATATAACATTTAAGTATGTCAGAATAATTTCTCATAATAAAAACTCTCTCTCTTTTATTCCTTCTCTCTCTCTCTCTCTCTCTCTCTCTGTCTGTCTCTCTCTCTCTCACACACACACACACACACACACACACACACACACATGCTCACAAACTACAAGTATAGCTAATACTACAAGAACATTGCCGACTAAACCATATTCTGTATATTTCCTTGTTAAAGTTATTTTAAATTAATTATTTAAACTATACACTGTAAAGTACAAAAAACTGACAATATACATGCTCCAATCCATAGTCAGTTGCCATCAAACATGCTACAGAAAACAACTTGACAACAAGTTGTGCACCATTTCCACAGTCATTTGTTATCAAATGTCCTACTGAAAGTAGCTTTACAGCAGGCCTCATCATTTAGTCTTCCAGTGCCCTGGTAACAGATGGATCCAAAGTTCAACTATTGTTAACTAAAACTAATGTGTTTTAGGTTATGCTAAATAAATCATGTATCATGTATCGGGAGTGGAACATTTTGTTGATGAGTCTAAATGTCAACAAGTGACAGAGCTGGTAGAGCTGATCAAAAATCAGCCGATCAAAATATACTGGCTTTGTCACTATGAGATTCTGGTAAGGTGAGGATCAGGAATATGCCTTTTCCTCAGTGGAGTGTTTGTCATATTTAATTAGCAGGGGGTGTGGGGTCAGTAGGGCTTGCACCCCCACCAAAAAGCATTTTGTGGTTTATATTTTCAATCCTTTGTGGATCAGTGTTTAGCATTTCTATATTTAGATGTAGATTATTGTTTGATCAATGAGTTGTTTTTTCAATGGAAGGTTATGTTATGTATAATTTTATTTTGCTGTACACCGTCATTATTAATTGTGCATATCATGTTGCAACTAAACGTTTCTTTTATTTTGTAATGCTGGAGCATTTCTCCCTACACCTTCATTAAAGAAAAAAAAGAAATAGTTGAAGTCTGTATATGTGTTACTACAGTTGTGCAACAAATGAATAGCTTTGTCAAACTAGAACAAATTTATGAATATCCTGATCACCACAAGATTTCACGTTGGCTTCAGGTATTAAAGAACAAATCATGAGCTGACTTGTTTCTGATAAGTACAGTGAACAATATAACAGCCAGCTATAATGCAAAACTGCACTCGTGATTCACTGGCTGTGTCAAAAAGTAGATAGCTGGACATTTAACTATGAATCCTAACTGGTGGCACACATTCATTTATGGTAAAGTTTTACAGCCTAACAACCATTAATTGAAAAAAATAAACAGAAAAATGATAGAAAAGTGGAATGGTACTATGCTATCTTTATATCTGTCATTTTCCTACATATTCGATATTTTAAACAATGCTCTATATGGATCGCCAATAAAATGATGCTCTGTACAATGATAATATGATGCAGTATGCACATATTTCAACAAATGTCGTAGTGAGCTGAGCACACTCACAATTTACTGTTTATCTACTTTAAAAAAGCATTACCTGCTACACCCTTTATTCAGGAATATTCATGGTACATGTAATCACTTACATTTGTGTTTTTAATAAATGCCCTAAATGGGCAAGCCTCATCACTGCAATCTGTACTTTAAATTCTGGTTATTATATATCATACTTAGTGTCAGGACCCCACTGTAAGTATTTATATTGTTATGTATTTCTCCTGGTACTTAGGTACCACCCTTTCTGTGGTATAATATGTTCAATGGATTTTTCAGCACTAGGCAATCAGCTTGTGCAGGATTGGATTTAAGTTCATATGTCAGGTGCTCAGCTGTAGCAGGACAAACTGCAGATTAAACAGATTAGCTACAAGGATTTAGATGCTATCATTCTTCTGATATTATGCAGCTAATTTACCTGAAAACATTCAGATATACCACAACTGAAAAGGGCAGGCTTTGTTGTTAATGTTTTGCATATTGTCTTAAGGAACTATTCTATGGTTTCAGTTCTGACTGTGAGTTTCTTTTAATTCTATAGTATTTAGCTGTAGATTAATACTCAGCCTGAGATTCTTAGACAAGACTCAGTCTCACATGTATAGTATGTCAATACTATACTTACTTTACTTCATAATAGTAAGTATTGTGATTTTATAAGCATGTATCTATTGAGTATAACATTTAAGTAAGTAGAGCACAGCTCACACAAAAGTGGCAGCACAACTGAGCAAAACACACAACAGAAGGACCAATGTAGGTGTGAACAGTATGCATATGTAAACACAGAAGAGTAAACCAGAAGGTATGAAACCTGTGAGGGGTGAGTAGGTTTCTTACATGAGAATGAATGGTGGGGACAGTATTTTTTTTTTATATGTTTTATGAAAGAAGTGTTACTAGGGAAAGTACTGAGATACGGATCCAGATGGGATAAAGGGATACAGGCAGAAAGGCAGGTAGCAGAGGCAGAGAAGCAAACAAAGAATTCATACACAGACAGAAAAAGATGGTACGTATACCAACAAAATGTAGGGAAGGCAGTGGATGGATACATACATACAGAAGGTGGACAAGTGGTGAGGAGTTGGGCTGGATGATAAATAAGGAATAGATGAATGACACATAAAGGAGGACCACATCAAGATGGAGACATGCTGGGGTCCTGGCATGGCTGGCTACCAGTCTGGTCAAAATCACAACAAATCCAGGTATCATTCATATGGGTGGCTGATTATATGGGAGAGTTGCTTCTCTGGAGGCCTGCTGTCCGAGGCCTGTATTAAGGTACCAAATAAGTTTCACATGACACAGTTCAGCAGACAATAATAATCTCCTTTATTCCATAGAAAAACACATACATGGGAGACTAGGAAATCAAGATCATGTCTCCTTAAGCTACAGCAATCATACTACTGTATACCATTTTTATTAAAAGCAACATTATTGTAACAACCATAAAACTGACACTGGCCAATTAGAAATAAACACTACAGCATTCATTTTGCAAACTAACATCTCTTGACTGTTAATGACATTCCATACTAGGCACAAGTTCTGAATTCTCTTATAGAACTTTCTACTCAGAACAATGAGACAAAAGAACTGTGATAAAACTGCTTAATATTGAGTGTACTGATACTTTTTGCACCAATTTGTGTATCAAATTGCTGTTTTTTTTCCTACTATTATTAGTTTACTGATTCTTGCTGGTGGCAGAAGAAGGTTTCCAGGCTAGTTGTTTTGTATTGCACTTTAAATACTCAGGAGCAAGTCCACCCAAACATTATTCTAAAACTGAACTACAAGCAGTTATAGTTACCCTTGCCTTTAAGGTCATTCCTGGCAGTATCATGGACCAGCAAGCACTTTTCCATAACTTCTCTAGGCAGCCTGATTGAGATGGATAGTTTAAGATAGAGTAAGAGTTGTCTAATGCTGTCTGAGAATCATCTATTAACTCAAACAGCAAAACATGGTGTGTGAGAGATGTACACATATAATATCCTTGGAGGCAAAATATCACACACATTAAAAGACACCAAAATCCTCAGCAGTACACAATAAATCACACCTCTCCAAGGCCATCATAATGCACATAATCCATCATATGCTGAGGTTTTCAAAAATTAACTTGCCTAAACCTCAAAGACTTCCAAACAAACATAGGCACAAAGCACATGCAAAAATTAAAGCCTAACTCCTCACATAACACAAGGTGTCCCAAAGTCACAGATGCTGTGCCCATAAGGCAGGCATCGACCCAACCAAACATTATTCTAATAGGTGACTCCATTGAAATATATATAGATGTGCCTGTTACCAGGCTGAGCAAGGAAATAGTGATGGTTAGTTGCTTGTCTGGTGCCAGGATCCCTCAGATCTCGCATGCACTCAAGTCCTTGAACAACATGCACCAGTATGACCCTGTCATAGTTCATGCCAGTATCAATGAGTTGAGGTCTACCTCCCTAGACTATTTGAAGAGAGATGTTTGGAGCTCTCAAACTATATGTCCAAAGCAGGAATGAGACTAACATTAAGTAGCATTCTACTTTCTCCGGGTATGATTCCAATATGAGCAAAATTAATTGACTTCGATAAGTTGCTTAGTTTTTGGTGTCATTCAAATGGGGTCCAATATTTGTCAGCCTGGAGGATAAGTTCAGCAGTCCATGTTGCTTACTCAGGGAAGGCCTACATCTGTCCTTGAGTTTTGATTATTGGCATAGACATTGTTCATCCCCAGAGTGCCTTTTTAAGATCGCCACACTAATAAATCTACCAACATAATGAAACAAGCAAATGAAAATATGAAGGTGTTACTGATCATTGCTAGGATCCTAATCTCCACCCCATACAAGCCCTTTTCACCCCAGAGGTCACTCACATCTGTGTAGTGAGTAAGACATGTTTAAAATAGCACAGAGCACGCTGTCTGTGCATGGCCTATAATGCTTTTCACACATTTTGTCTGGCTGCTGTGCAGGAGGGAGAAAGAAGGTGGAGGTTTCTCAATCTATATCCAGAAAAGACAAGGCTGATAATAAAGCATGATGCACTAGAGATTTGTCATATCCAAATAACCATCAGAAAGGTCCCATACCATATATTAGCTAGCTATAGAACTCCCTGTATAACAAAAGAAAGCCACAATGCTCATCTGTAGGAAGTAGAATCACCCAGTATTAAAACCAATACCATCTAGGTGATTTAAACTATTGAACTATAGAGTGAGAAACCTACATCACCACTAATGCACAAGCATGGAGATTCTTGGACTTTGATAATCCAAATGCCCTGGAACAATTAGTCAGAGTACCCATAATGGGGGAAATAACATCTTGGATCTTATCCTTAATAATATGAGAGCATCTTGCAGCATCCCTTGCATATCTTCATCACTTGTTAGGTCTGACCATAAAGCAGTCTCCATCAAATTAAACTTAAACCAAAGATCCCTTCCACCCAATGTGCCTGTAGAAAAGAAAGACAAACAACTACTCATAATTGATACTTTGGCAAGCTTTAAATCTCCACCAAACCAAACCCAGTTATCTACATTGCATACCACCACACTATACGGCACATAAATGCAGCTGTACCCTGTAGGAGGAAGTGTAGGGCAAACCCCAGAAATAAACCCAAATGGTGGAACCATAATATCAACAAGCTTTATAATAATAAGGAAATGATTCTGACCAAAAGTAATAAGAGTGATTCCCAGAATGTTAGAGCCCTTGTCATTGAAATAAACAAACAACTCAGGAGCTTAACAAAATCCACCAAAGCCAATTTGAGGCTAAAATAATTCCCCAAGCCAAATACAATTTCAAGATATTTTTTAATTACCTTCATAACCTCAAAAGTACAATACATCAATGCACTGAGCTGATTGTGAACAATGTTACTTACATTGAGGCAAAGATATAGCAAAACTGCTTCCAATCAGGCTGATGAGTCTAAAATTAACCAGGCAGGAAATGGTCATGCTCTTTGAGAATTGGTATCACTATAGCCTTTGTCATAAACTAAAAATGTTTCCATAAAGTAACATTTTGTTTAGTATAACTGACCGGATTTTATTAGTTGTTTTGTTTAGTAAAGAAATCTACAACATGTATTGTCTGGCCCCCACAAAGCTTACATTTTTAATTTTATTTTGGTAGCAGTTGTCACACCTATAGTAATGGATGTTGTCCACTGTGTCTATAGATCTCATAATTCTTAGCTTACTGAGAGAAATGGCAAAGAATTTTAGCAAATGCATTACATGTCATGCAACTATTTACAACTTCATGTTTTAAAGATAATATTTAATATTCGTAAATGTTCTCTTTCAATTGATATAATTAAAGAATACTTCTTTATTGCTTTCAGCTTTTGAGATTAGACTAAGCTGTTTGCTATATCTGAAAGATTTGATAAGATAAGAAAGTCATTTCTGTACTTAATTTAAAACGTTTGTTTTTATGATAAGGATTTGTTTTTTTTTTCATTTTTTGTGTGCTTTCACCAAAGGTTACTATAAATGAATTTACGCTTGTACTTGTGTATTAATAGAGTGCTGTCATCAATGCATAAGTTAAAGTACTTATAAAAGCATTACGTAATAAGCATGTTACTCACAAATACAAAAGTGAAGAAACATATAATCAGAAATGTATGTAAATAATGGCATAGAACTGATTGACAGTACCATGATCACATAGCATTGGACTGAGAGCAGTATTATAGATTGTCTTGATAAGTATATAAATTATTTCTTCATAGACTCTGCATATAAAATCTGGAAAGGATGAGTTATTTATAATTTAATCCAATTTTGCCCTTGGGTTAAAGTTGATGTTATCATAATCAGTGTTAGGTAAGAAGGATATTGTCAAGTAACTTGTTCCATTGTATTTGGCCATAAATTAAGATATGATTTAATTTACACAGCAAGAAAAGATATTTTCATCAGAGAATCTTTTTATAAAGAGAGTTCCTGGCTTTCAGGAGCTATTACTCAACATTGCCCAATTTATTTTGATAACAGACTGGAGCAAAGACAAGGTGGAAGTGTCCTTATACTAGGAAAATTTGAATACAGTCTCTCCCTATTTCTTATTGTTAAGAGTAACACTAGCTGATTGTGACCAAAACAGATCACTTATTCAAATTTTGCTAGGACGTGGAACTAAAGTAGTTACACCTACAATTTATATTCCACTCAGTCAACTTCATATGACATATGATCTCTCTAAACACCAAATTTTAAGGATATTTGAAGGCCTTAACATAGAATGGAAGGGTTCTCAGATGGGGATAGCTAGCTAGAGTAACAACATAGTTCGGTGACAGAAAGAAAGTACAAGACCAGATTCAACAACAAATAGACTTTACTGAATGTGATAATCATAAATATTATAACCACAAAAAAAAAAATGAACTGAGGATACCCACCAAACATGAACCAATGAAGAAACAAGGGTATCTGCCAGAGAAGCTCATCGGGAAGCCAAGTGAAAGCACCAAAAAGGTGTTACTTACACAATTAAATAAAAGTGTAGCACATAGAAATGTACTGATGTTCTGATGAAGTCCAAAGCTGACTGTGGGATGAAGCATTATACATATGTTTATGTGCTCAACTTTTATTAACCTGTGTTAGTAACACCTATTTGGTGCTTTAATTTGGCATCCTGATGAGCTTCTCGACAGATACCCTTGTTTCTTCATAATCATAAATATGCATGGCAAAGCAATTGGCATAAAAATATATTTAATACAATGAGTATTCATTGTCATTTATTGACTACATGGAATTAAGAAAAGTAAATAATACTTCTCCATATATCTTTTATGCTTTTATTCCCAAACATCTGAATCTGCTTTATTAAGAGAATTGAAGCTTGTACATACATATTTTTGTTTAACTGTATGTCCCCAATTTCAGAACTATAAACATTGTGCAGTCTAATCACCTAAGTAAAATCCTGCATCCATTTAAAAGAACAATATTAGAAAACCAGAACTAAAATAGATGTAAACATTGTATGGTAAAACCAGAGCAGACTGGAAAAATGACTATGTATGACCTATCATATTTAAAACAGAAGATTAAAATGAATGCTAACATAAAGAAAACTTCAAATAGTTCTGTTTGGGGATTCATAGACGTTATGGCAAACTTTTAAAACTCTCAACAACAATAACATTTCCCATGTTCATCCCAAATAAATTATCAGTTGTAGATAGCTCACTTCTACTTTAAAGCCATTAACAAAACAGTCACCAAAGAATTCCTTAAAAAGATAGATTACTGCCTTAATACAGATTATCATATACTACATCCAAAATTTGTATTGAGTTATGTATTATGTAAAACCATACCTTTCATATATATTTCTACCTTTACAATAAAAGCCTTCCTCAAGTTTCAAACATGCCCTTTTCTACCTTTGATTTCATTTACTTTATTTAAAAATCCTGAAGTGTATACATGTACAAAATGAAAACTGCTAGTCGACAAAGTATTTAAAAGCACAGGGCAAAATATCAAGTATTAAAATAAAATAACTGAACATCTCACAATGTTTATATTCCAAAATGAGTACAGAAAATTCCTTTGCCAGTTAATGCCAATTAATGACTAGTGTTCAGTTGCCACTGTCTGCCTCCTTTGCAATAAATACTGGAAAAATGCAGATATGACAAAATGTGCCAGTCCATTAAACCCAATTTGCTTTTAACTTTGTAATTTTTTAACTCTTACGTTTTTAATACCGGTATTTACGTTAATCAAGTGTTGCCTATGTTAAATATCTTTGATGTCATTTTAACACTGTATTTTTTACTTAAATGCTGCATGGAAGCCGTTGCTAATTGTTTCTATTTCTAATTGATACATATCTAGTTCTTTAAATAAAGCAGGCGGCTAGGTTCAATTAATTGGGCTTAATTAACTATTTACTATTTCTAACTGATTTTAGTTTTGGATTGGACTCACTGATCATATGATCATTGTAAAATGTTTTAAACCTGCTAGTACTGGCATGCATTTTGTTCTGAAGAAGTCCACTTGTATTGGATGGATGAAAGCTTTTCCCCACCGAATGTGACTTGGTAATACAATTTTCCTTTGGTGACTTCTTGAAGGCTGCTTATTTTTTTGAATTACATCTTTGGATCCTGCTCTATTTGTGCACAGAGCTTTGGTTATTTTCCTTCTGGAAACAACAAAGACAGTTTAAATTTTTCTTCTCTAGAATCTGATCACCTTGATTTTAATAATTTTAATAATACTTTCCTTCAAACAGACCCCTCCCTGCCCTTATGAACTTTTTCAAATGAGGAGTTGGAAAGTCACTCTGGATCATTGTCCAGCAGAAATTCCCTATGTCTTATCCAGTGAATTTTGTATTTTTGTTATAATTTTGGCAATCAGGAGGAAGATAGCACAATAAAAAAATATACACTTTGACTTATTTTGACCTAAGCAGTAAAATGTCAGTGCCATCTACACCATTGCCTTTCCTTTCAGAATCTCACAGTACTTCTGATATGCAGAATATAACAACAGAATCAATGAGATAGCTAAACATATGGGAAGCTGCAAGCGTTTAGGAGATCTTGTCAACAAAAAAGTAACTGCAGTTTAAATTTATTTTGCAGGACACTCACCCATATGTCATTCATGATTTTCTATGTAATACAGGTCACTTAAATACTTGATTTGTTTAAACTATGTTTTTTTTTCATCTTGTCCACCCTTCTTGATCAACAGTGGCATGTGATGTTAGGTAATATTATATGCAGGATATTTTCAATAAATGTTTGACATATCCTACACTTACTTTACTTCATAATACTAAGTATTGTGATTTTATACGCATGTATCTGTTCAATATAACATTTAAGTATGTCAGAATAATTTCTCATAATAAAAACGCTCTCTCTTTTATTCCTTCTCTCTCTCTCTCTCTCTCTCTCTGTCTGTCTCTCTCTCTCTCACACACACACACACACACACACACACACACACACACATGCTCACAAACTACAAGTATAGCTAATACTACAAGAACATTGCCGACTAAACCATATTCTGTATATTTCCTTGTTAAAGTTATTTTAAATTAATTATTTAAACTATACACTGTAAAGTACAAAAAACTGACAATATACATGCTCCAATCCATAGTCAGTTGCCATCAAACATGCTACAGAAAACAACTTGACAACAAGTTGTGCACCATTTCCACAGTCATTTGTTATCAAATGTCCTACTGAAAGTAGCTTTACAGCAGGCCTCATCATTTAGTCTTCCAGTGCCCTGGTAACAGATGGATCCAAAGTTCAACTATTGTTAACTAAAACTAATGTGTTTTAGGTTATGCTAAATAAATCATGTATCATGTATCGGGAGTGGAACATTTTGTTGATGAGTCTAAATGTCAACAAGTGACAGAGCTGGTAGAGCTGATCAAAAATCAGCCGATCAAAATATACTGGCTTTGTCACTATGAGATTCTGGTAAGGTGAGGATCAGGGAATATGCCTTTTCCTCAGTGGAGTGTTTGTCATATTTAATTAGCAGGGGGTGTGGGGTCAGTAGGGCTTGCACCCCCACCAAAAAAGCATTTTGTGGTTTATATTTTCAATCCTTTGTGGATCAGTGTTTAGCATTTCTATATTTAGATGTAGATTATTGTTTGATCAATGAGTTGTTTTTTCAATGGAAGGTTATGTTATGTATAATTTTATTTTGCTGTACACCGTCATTATTAATTGTGCATATCATGTTGCAACTAAACGTTTCTTTTATTTTGTAATGCTGGAGCATTTCTCCCTACACCTTCATTAAAGAAAAAAAAGAAATAGTTGAAGTCTGTATATGTGTTACTACAGTTGTGCAACAAATGAATAGCTTTGTCAAACTAGAACAAATTTATGAATATCCTGATCACCACAAGATTTCACGCTATGGCTTCAGGTATTAAAGAACAAATCATGAGCTGACTTGTTTCTGATAAGTACAGTGAACAATATAACAGCCAGCTATAATGCAAAACTGCACTCGTGATTCACTGGCTGTGTCAAAAAGTAGATAGCTGGACATTTAACTATGAATCCTAACTGGTGGCACACATTCATTTATGGTAAAGTTTTACAGCCTAACAACCATTAATTGAAAAATAAACAGAAAAATGATAGAAAAGTGGAATGGTACTATGCTATCTTTATATCTGTCATTTTCCTACATATTCGATATTTTAAACAATGCTCTATATGGATCGCCAATAAAATGATGCTCTGTACAATGATAATATGATGCAGTATGCACATATTTCAACAAATGTCGTAGTGAGCTGAGCACACTCACAATTTACTGTTTATCTACTTTAAAAAAGCATTACCTGCTACACCCTTTATTCAGGAATATTCATGGTACATGTAATCACTTACATTTGTGTTTTTAATAAATGCCCTAAATGGGCAAGCCTCATCACTGCAATCTGTACTTTAAATTCTGGTTATTATATATCATACTTAGTGTCAGGACCCCCACTGTAAGTATTTATATTGTTATGTATTTCTCCTGGTACTTAGGTACCACCCTTTCTGTGGTATAATATGTTCAATGGATTTTTCAGCACTAGGCAATCAGCTTGTGCAGGATTGGATTTAAGTTCATATGTCAGGTGCTCAGCTGTAGCAGGACAAACTGCAGATTAAACAGATTAGCTACAAGGATTTAGATGCTATCATTCTTCTGATATTATGCAGCTAATTTACCTGAAAACATTCAGATATACCACAACTGAAAAGGGCAGGCTTTGTTGTTAATGTTTTGCATATTGTCTTAAGGAACTATTCTATGGTTTCAGTTCTGACTGTGAGTTTCTTTTAATTCTATAGTATTTAGCTGTAGATTAATACTCAGCCTGAGATTCTTAGACAAGACTCAGTCTCACATGTATAGTATGTCAATACTATACTTACTTTACTTCATAATAGTAAGTATTGTGATTTTATAAGCATGTATCTATTGAGTATAACATTTAAGTAAGTAGAGCACAGCTCACACAAAAGTGGCAGCACAACTAAGCAAAACACACAACAGAAGGACCAATGTAGGTGTGAACAGTATGCATATGTAAACACAGAAGAGTAAACCAGAAGGTATGAAACCTGTGAGGGGTGAGTAGGTTTCTTACATGAGAATGAATGGTGGGGACAGTATTTTTTTTTTATATGTTTTATGAAAGAAGTGTTACTAGGGAAAGTACTGAGATACAGATCCAGATGGGATAAAGGGATACAGGCAGAAAGGCAGGTAGCAGAGGCAGAGAAGCAAACAAAGAATTCATACACAGACAGAAAAAGATGGTACGTATACCAACAAAATGTAGGGAAGGCAGCGGATGGATACATACATACAGAAGGTGGACAAGTGGTGAGGAGTTGGGCTGGATGATAAATAAGGAATAGATGAATGACACATAAAGGAGGACCACATCAAGATGGAGACATGCTGGGGTCCTGGCATGGCTGGCTACCAGTCTGGTCAAAATCACAACAAATCCAGGTATCATTCATATGGGTGGCTGATTATATGGGAGAGTTGCTTCTCTGGAGGCCTGCTGTCCGAGGCCTGTATTAAGGTACCAAATAAGTTTCACATGACACAGTTCAGCAGACAATAATAATCTCCTTTATTCCATAGAAAAACACATACATGGGAGACTAGGAAATCAAGATCATGTCTCCTGCTACAGCAATCATACTACTGTATACCATTTTTATTAAAAGCAACATTATTGTAACAACCATAAAACTGACACTGGCCAATTAGAAATAAACACTACAGCATTCATTTTGCAAACTAACATCTCTTGACTGTTAATGACATTCCATACTAGGCACAAGTTCTGAATTCTCTTATAGAACTTTCTACTCAGAACAATGAGACAAAAGAACTGTGATAAAACTGCTTAATATTGAGTGTACTGATATTTTTGCACCAATTTGTGTATCAAATTGCTGTTTTTTCCTACTATTATTAGTTTACTGATTCTTGCTGGTGGCAGAAGAAGGTTTCCAGGCTAGTTGTTTTGTATTGCACTTTAAATACTCAGGAGCAAGTCCACCCAAACATTATTCTAAAACTGAACTACAAGCAGTTATAGTTACCCTTGCCTTTAAGGTCATTTCTGGCAGTATCATGGACCAGCAAGCACTTTTCCATAACTTCTCTAGGCAGCCTGATTGAGATGGATAGTTTAAGATAGAGTAAGAGTTGTCTAATGCTGTCTGAGAATCATCTATTAACTCAAACGGCAAAACATGGTGTGTGAGAGATGTACATATATAATATCCTTGAAAGCAAAAATCTCACACACATTAAACTTAGACACCAAAATCCTCAGCAGTACACAATAAATCACACCTCTCCAAGGCCATCATAATGCACATAATCCATCATATGCTGAGGTTTTCAAAAATTAACTTGCCTAAACCTCAAAGACTTCCAAACAAACATAGGCACAAAGCACATGCAAAAATTAAAGCCTAACTCCTCACATAACACAAGGTGTCCCAAAGTCACAGATGCTGTGCCCATAAGGCAGGCATCGACCCAACCAAACATTCTTCTAATAGGTGACTCCATTGAAATATATATAGATGTGCCTGTTACCAGGCTGAGCAAGGAAATAGGGATGGTTAGTTGCTTGTCTGGTGCCAGGATCCCTCAGATCTTGCATGCACTCAAGTCCTTGAACAACATGCACCAGTATGACCCTGTCATAGTTCATGCCAGTATCAATGAGTTGAGGTCTACCTCCCTAGACTATTTGAAGAGAGATGTTTGGAGCTCTCAAACTATATGTCCAAAGCAGGAATGAGACTAACATTAAGTAGCATTCTACTTTCTCCGGGTATGATTCCGCAATATGAGCAAAATTAATTGACTTCGATAAGTTGCTTAGTTTTTGGTGTCATTCAAATGGGGTCCAATATTTGTCAGCCTGGAGGATAAGTTCAGCAGTCCATGTTGCTTACTCAGGGAAGGCCTACATCTGTCCTTGAGTTTTGATTATTGGCATAGACATTGTTCATCCCCAGAGTGCCTTTTTTAAGATCGCCACACTAATAAACCTACCAACATAATGAAACAAGCAAATGAAAATATGAAGGTGTTACTGATCATTGCTAGGATCCTAATCTCCACCCCATACAAGCCCTTTTCACCCCAGAGGTCACTCACATCTGTGTAGTGAGTAAGACATGTTTAAAATAGCACAGAGCACACTGTCTGTGCATGGCCTATAATGCTTTTCACACATTTTGTCTGGCTGCTGTGCAGGAGGGAGAAAGAAGGTGGAGGTTTCTCAATCTATATCCAGAAAAGACAAGGCTGATAATAAAGCATGATGCACTAGAGATTTGTCATATCCAAATAACCATCAGAAAGGTCCCATACCATATATTAGCTAGCTATAGAACTCCCTGTATAACTAAAGAAAGCCGCAATGCTCATCTGTAGGAAGTAGAATCACCCAGTATTAAAACCAATACCATCTAGGTGATTTAAACTATTGAACTATAGAGTGAGAAACCTACATCACCACTAATGCACAAGCATGGAGATTCTTGGACTTTGATAATCCAAATGCCCTGGAACAATTAGTCAGAGTACCCATAATGGGGGAAATAACATCTTGGATCTTATCCTTAATAATATGAGAGCAATCTTGCAGCATCCCTTGCATATATTCATCACTTGTTAGGTCTGTCCATAAAGCAGTCTCCATCAAATTAAACTTAAACCAGAGATCCTTTCCACCCAATGTGCCTGTAGAAAAGAAAGACAAACAACTACTCATAATTGATACTTTGGCAAGCTTTAAATCTCCACCAAACCAAACCCAGTTATCTACATTGCATACCACCACACTATACGGCACATAAATGCAGATGTACCCTGTAGGAGGAAGTGTAGGGCAAACCCCAGAAATAAACCCAAATGGTGGAACCATAATATCAACAAGCTTTATAATAATAAGGAAAGGATTCTGACCAAAAGTAATAAGAGTGATTCCCAGAATGTTAGAGCCCTTGTCATTGAAATAAACAAACAACTCAGGAGCTTAACAAAATCCACCAAAGCCAATTTGAGGCTAAAATAATTCCCCAAGCCAAATACAATTTCAAGATATTTTTTAATTACCTTCATAACCTCAAAAGTACAATACATCAATGCACTGAGCTGATTGTGAACAATGTTACTTACATTGAGGCAAAGATATAGCAAAACTGCTTCCAATAAATTTAACTCTAACTCATCTCCCCCCTCTGTTTGTCCCTCAAGATATACCTGAAACATGCAAAGCTATAACATAAGACCAAGTCCTAAAAGTGCTATCATAAGCTAGAATACCGCATCAATGGGTCCTGACAATATAATTGGATGGCTCTTCAATAGCATCAGTCACAATTTAGCCACACCCCCAACAACCCTGTTCAATCTCAGTCTCCATACAGGTTTTGTACCAAGTGAATGGAGAATAGCTATACTCATTCCTCTGCATAAGGGAGGACCTTCCATGTACCCAGGCAACTGCAGACCTATAAGTCTGACCAGCCTCATATGCAAAGTCAAGGAAAGACTTATCATGAAACTAATCAATCAGGACATAGGGAACCACCAAACACTGGACCTGTCTCAGTATGGATTCGTCAAGGACAGATCATGCTTAATCAGTCTGCTTGATTTTTTTGAAAATGTCCCAAAAGCAATGGATGAAGCAAAACAGTACACACTGCATACTTTAACCTGGCCAAAGCTTTGACGCAATTCTTCACTTAGGCATGGTAGAAAAGCTAAATAAACTGGGAATAAACCTCTATATCACCCACTGGATCACCAACTGGCTCACAGATAGGATACAGATAATCAAAATAGGGGAAATTACCTCCATGAAGAGACCAGTCACCCATGGATCTGTGCTAGGACCTCTCCTGTTTGGTACCTACTTTTCTGAAGTAAAAGCCAATGCCAAACAGCTCTGGCTGACTTTGTTTGCAGACAACTGCAAGGTCAGAAAACTCATTGAATCTCCAAATAACTTAGACATCCTGCAGGAATATTTGTCCAAATAATTAATTGATAAATAAATAAATAAACAATTGATACCAAAATTGTGTACTGAAACTAAATCCAGGGAGCTACCGCATTTGCAATATGCCCCTAAAGGTTTACCCAGTTGTTCAGGAATTGAGAACTTATATGGACAGTGACCTAACTTTTGACCAAGATGTGTCTATTATTGTAAGAAAGTCCATCTATATTGCATAGTTTGTAAACAAAGTGGTTGTGTCTAGATCGAGGGATGTCATTGCCTCCCTTTACTCAGTCTTTGTTAGGTAAGTCCTTGAATATAATGATCTCTTTGACATTATCTGTCCAGACATATGCAACAACTGGAATGCCCACAGGTATACCTTACTAAAAGAATACAAAGCCTAAACCACATATCTTTCATGGACTGACTCAAAGCTCTTTCACTATACTCAGTATCCTACAGACTGCTACGAGATGACCTATGACTGGCATACAAAGCATTCTCTGACCTATTACTGATGGAAGTATTGCATATCAACAAGTGACATTGCATCAGAAATATTGGGTCTAGTGATCTATACCTATTCTTCAACATCAACCAGATGGTTTGTAGGGTTAGGTGTATTTCACACAGGATACCGCTGCTCTGGAACAAACTCCCCATCCACATAAAACAAAGGTCATCCCTGTCCATATTTAAACGCACAAGATATGGATGGGAAATAGAAAATTTACCACAGGATTACCCCCTGTACTACTAATGTCTAGAGTCAGCTCCTAAATGCTTTATCCCATGCCGCAGTCCTCTCAAATTATCTATGGTATGATTCCAATTATTCTCATTAGGGGTAATATATAATTATTGAGCATGGAATGGGTAAGGCCAATCCCTAACCAAAATCGGATAGGTTATTTCAAGCACAAAAAATGAAAATTGTCTAGGCATAAAATAGCCCCCAAGGACAGCTAGCCTAGTACTTTTCTATGAACCTATAATAATCATAAGTAATACATTCAATACTATGATATTTTCATATTCCCACAATCTTATATATAGATTATCATATGTTTTACTAAAATCTTGTAACACTTTATTTTCATCTTGTACTGCACTATGATTTTTATTAATAGTGGTCAGTGGGTCATTTTCAATTTTAGTTGTATGTAAATCAATACTTTTCCCAGATTCTAACAATTTTAAAATGCATGTTTTAAGCAGAAAGAGAAGAAGGCCTAGCATAATTATTATAATAACTATAAACACGAAAAACTTTAAAATCCCTACTGCCCACCCAGAGAAAAGGTTGGTTAACCATGCCCTTGGGAACTATCAGCTTCTTTGACATGTGAACATTCAGCAACTTTTTGAATTATTTCTAGGTGACTACAGATGGCACCAGTATTACTGAGAATAAAAGAGCAGGATTCTGTTAGAATGAGTGTGCGCATACCATCCTTAGACACAAGGATAAAGTGAAATGCCAAAGTGTAATTACTTAATATCTCCAGGAGCTTGGATAATTTTCTAATTTCCCAGACAGACTTCACCACCCCATAAGCAGGTACAATGCCTGCTCCACAAATGATCCATCACCAAGATCCATCTGAGCATTCCCTTTAAAAACAGTTTGTTGTACAGTATTATGATATACCCAGGAGGCATCTATTTTACCAGCTGAGTTTGGAATGTCTTTATTATCACTGTTGCAATGAACATTGTGAATCTTTCCTTCCTGTAAAGCAATTGTATGTGGAATAACATGACCAATGTAACAACAACCAAACCAGTCTATAGATAAGCAGGGATAAGCTTAATTTTCACAAATATAATAATATTCATGTAATGATGTCATACCTTGACCGCCAGCCTCATCATAAATGTACTAATTCCAATAAAAAAGTTCCATTTTTATAATAGAAAGCATGTCATTTAGCAGTCTTTACTAGCTGAAGCAGCATTTCATTAAAGGGTTAGAAAAATGTTTGTTTTTCCAATTTCCAGCAAGAAAATTAAGGTGAAATATAGTATGAAGCTCAGAATCAGTCACTGGTATAGAAATCAATGGAATACCACACTATTGCACAAAACCAGCAGCTGCCAACCTTGAGGGTCTGTATATAAGTATGCAGGGCAGCAGAAAAAGTATTAAAGTGAGGATGCCATTCGGATACTCTCGGGTCAGTATTAGCCAAACACCTGCCATGCTTTTTACAAAGTATCTATGTCTATTAAGAAATGATTAAGTACTTACAGTTCCAATAGTCACAGAGGATGATGCACTTATGGTTCCATGTGGCAAAAGCAGGTGAAATGAAATGATGATGAAAAGCACAGTAATTGTAGCGATGGCTGATTCCCAGGAAAAACAAGCATGTTGGGGCTGGAGATGGTTGAGAGGAAATTGAAAACAAGTATACTGGGTGGCTGTTGTTTGTACAAGTTAAATCAATCACAAAAAGTCATTGACCAAGGTCCTTATTTATTTATTTATTTATTTATTTATTTGTTTGTTTGTTTGTTTGTTTGTTTGTTTGTTTGTTTGTTTCTTGACCTGGCTAGCCCGACTAATCAATTGCTCTTTTTCGGCGGAAGCCTGGGCAGAAAAGCTCCACAACACAATTAAGAAAATTATATGGAAACAGTACAATATGACAACTCAAGTAGTTATTAAGAGTACAACATCACATAATACACTTGCACAAAGTAGTAATAGTGTCAGCAGGTAATTGCAGATGATTTCAAAAGGGAATGTTGTATAGATAAGGCAATGTCCAAATGTGTGTCCAAAAGGCAGGATGACTCAGTAATGTTGGAACTGGAAGCAAGGGAAAATGTCAGACTTGAAGAATCACTTGAAGTTGATCAGACCAGGATGAAGTAGCAGAATTGTTTTGGTCAAACCACAAAGATAACTTAACTGCCTTCAGTTTTGGATGCATGTTGGATGGCAGATGTGGAATCTGGTTGAATAAAAAAAGCAGTTCACAGGTGGCTCTGGATTTGGTTTGGATGGCAAAACATCACAGGGTGTCACTTCTAGATGCAACAATGTCCCTGGTTTGTTCTATGGTTCTGCTGATGATAGGTTCTGCTGGTTCATGTTGTCTTACTTCAGTGGTGTTGCAGTTATACTCATCACAAGGAGGGTCTTTTTTTACATGCAACACACAGATCCAGTTTATGAGGCCCTCACAATGGATGACATTAGCAGTTATGAGCAAAACCAAGTATGGTCCTTTCCATCCAGGGCTGAGTGATTTTCTTCAGGAATGGACTTTGAGATAAAACTAGTCTCTGGGATGCAGGTTATTGTGGTCTTGCTCTCTTGGTCATTGGGCTGCATACAGAATGATACTACAGTATTTATGCAAAAGAGAACACAGGGATTAACAATAGGAAAGCATGGTCTCATCAATATCTTGCAATTCTAAATTCTTAGTGAGGGGGGTGGGAGGCATTCTCTTGAGTCTGCCCATCAGAATTTCATAAGAAGAAAAGGGTATTAAGTACACTTCTAATATGAAATAAAACTAAAGGCAATGCTTCTGGCTGTTTGAGACCATTTTTTTCTCACACTTTACTTAGTCTAAGCTTAATAGTCTGACTAGCTCACTACTATCCAGAATCCTATGGTCTATGGGGACAATTGGACTGTAATTTAACATTTAAAGCTCTACAAAGCTGCTTTATTACTTCACTAGTAAAATGGGTTCCTTGGGCAGACTGGATACTACAGGGAAAACCAAATCTAGGGATTAATTCAGTGATTAGCTTTGTTGTTACAATGTGTGAATTGATCTTGACTCATGGATATGTTTCCACCCATCCAGAAAAATTAGCAACTATTACAAGTGCATACTTGGATTTCTGTACTTGAAGGAGATCAATAAAGTCCCACTGAAGGGAACAGAAAGGTCCCCAAAGCTTTTTTAATGACTTAAAGGAAAACTCCTCCATCTCCTACAGTTTACATCAAACCTTAGGTTTCTTTTCTCCCTACAATATGTTTCCTATTGTGCAGATACCAGAAACCTGCTTGCACTTTTTATAACTTTAATTTCCTTGCATTGGACTCAAAGGAAAGGAAAACCCACCTCATTTTTTAAGCGTAACTTCATATATCATAGGCACAGTTAAATCTGCTGTTTACCCTGTCAGGTACCGCTGTCAGTCTTAGATGGGCAATTAATCCTGCTAATGTCAGGTGCACAACAACTGCTATAAAAAGACAGAAAGCTGTGGAACTGTTTTCCACTGGTTAGACGAGGAGAACTTAACACTCCCCTTTCATAGCAAAACAAAGCAATTAGATCAGTCGGGTTTAAAAGCAGCTGTCCCTTATTCTGAGAAATTTACATAAGCAGGATCATATTATTGAAATTTTAAGCTTTAAATGGCGGCCATTTATAATAGTATGTATGTTAAGATAAGTGTACTATCAAAAGATATTTGTGACATTTGCAGAAAAGTCAGAAAATATTTTTTTTCTTGTAAAGTATCAACAAATTTACCATTTTCAAGCCCCCCCCCCCCCACAAACACACACACACGCACACACGCAGGACAGAATTGCGGAAAGAGAGCCTGGTGGCAACCCAATTACCTAGGTGCACTGATACTGTGATTCATTGACTCAGTCATTCCTTACATTGTTTGAGTGCATGAGCATTTTGTAGTCCACAAAGGAAATGTGACCATTGATGGCAACCATAATATACAGATGTATTTACTTTAACATGCATTTAATATGTGCTATTGCATTGAAAAAACATTAAGAAAAGGAAATCAGAAGTACTTAACTGTGTTTAAATGTATACACACATACACACAGTCAGATGTGCATTTAAACACAGTACTGCATCCCACATATACTGTGGTGGTGGTGCTGCGGTAGCGTTGTCGCCTCACAGTTAGACGTTGCCCGTTCGATTCTCACTTAGAGCGTCTTCTGTGTAGTAACATGCGTGAACGGGCATTCCTTCATTGAAGGTTGTGCATTAGGCCTGGCAAGCCAGCACGTAAAAACTCTACTGCCAATCATTAGCGGACCGGAGTTCTGCTGTGGCGACCCCTAACCGGGAAAAGCCGAAAGACACAAACAAACTGCATCCCACATATAGTATAGCACATTCTGCATGCTACATACATTTTTATACACTTTCTCTCACCCACACCCACATATATATAGTGTGTGTGTCTGTGTGTGTGTGTGTGTGTGTGTGTGTGTGTGTGTGTGTGTGTGTGTGTGTGTGTGTGTGTGTGTGTGTGTTTGTGTTTAGACACAAACAGTTACACAAAATTGTCATTTTGATTTGTTTTTCTTTAAAGGACATGACGTATACACACAGGCATATAATCTAGTTCTCTGTTAGACACATATTCATATATTTTAAACTACACACATACTTTATATATGTGTATTTATGTTGCTTAATGTTTTAATTATTCACTGTCACACATTGGCTGTGCTGCACATGCAATTTTTGTCAAAGTCTTTATGTCAGTATTTTTTCTTTATATTGCTAAGTGCATTTATTACATATTATTATCCTTGCCAACGTAGCCCGAGTTGTGGCTGAAAAGGGTCCTGGGACCAATTCACTTTCCTGTTACCACGGTATAAATAAATAGAAAATAGAAAAAAAGAAATAATTAAGAAACTGGTAAAGCACATTTAATTCATCATCATTCATGAGAGAGAATAAACTTCTCACTGAAGGTATTGGGAAGTAGCAGACAGACTTACTTTAGAGTACTTGTCACCTGTACATAAACAGCAAGGGTCCTTTACTGCAGTTAGAGTTTTCAGACCTCAGCATAATAGTGTGGGAGAAGGTCTATCAATTCTTTTAGAACTACAAAATAATAATTTTAGAAAAGCCTGATATTTACTTACTTTCTTTTGCTGAAAGTAGCTAACAGCTTTTTATAGCATAAAACAAGCTCTGACAGACACATAAATAAAGCTCAGTCTGGGAAACATAGAAGTAGCTCAGTTACAGAAGGTGTGTTTAGATTACAGTGCTTCATAGTCCTGCCATGCTAACTTAATATCATGAGAAAACACCACCACTTTATTATGTCTAGCATGATTCATATGAAGAGGACTTGAAAGTATTCTGGGAATAAGGAATGAAAACAAGAAAACAAGATCACATTATCAAGGCAGGCCCCATCATCTGCCATTTTGAGGAAAACACATTAAAATTGTAAAAGAAGCATGTTGAGTGATTTTGAGGCATTGAAATAGCTCAGTAAACAAAGATACAATGAAAAAAACGTTTTTGAGTTATAATGTGGAGTTTTCCTTTGATGATTGAACAAATACATGAACTGATTTTAACACATTATGTTCTAAGCTAATTATACAGGTATTTACAAAATTATGAGCAACGTCTGAAAGATGAGGGTCATGCCAACCACAAAGAAACTTGTTTTTTAATGAATTTTTGCCCAAATGAAAAGGCAAGTTGTGACACCCCTGCACTGGCCCAGTAATCAAGGAGCCTCAATCCTCATTACTGGCAAGAGTGGGGAATGTACACACTGGGAGGATGACAAGTCAACACACAGTAAAGTGCAATTTCCCTTAAGAGCACACAGAGATCACAGTCAGTCTGGGTCTGGTTTCTCCCCTTTCTCCAGATCCCCAATAAGACTCCCCACTGGCATAGCTATAGAGCTCAGATCTCAGCTGAATGGCCAAGCCAAAACCTCCAGCAGCCTCTCTGTCCAACCAGTCCTTCATGTCCCTGCCCAAGTAGCTGACACACACACACTTTGAGATTTGATCGATATGTAAACACACACACACACACACACACACACACACACACACACACACACACACACACACACACACACACCTGGGAAAGGATGGCAAGGGTTTATTAGCTATGTCCCCTTCTTCCCAGGCTGGCACAGGTTTATTAGCTATGTCCCCTTCTTCCCAGACTATAAGGTAGTTCCAACTGCCACCAGCCAAATCTTTATCAGCTATTTAAGGCCCTTAACAAAGTGTATCCAATCATATTGTGTAATGTTACTATTATCCAAATGACAGTCTGACCAAGAGCAAGGCAATTTAGGAGTGGCCTGTACAGTGTCACCATAGAGATATGCAAGTACTCTAAGAACTTAAATATGTCTCACAAACAGAAGCCACAAAGATAGGTTTAGTATAAATTTAATTATAAATAATAAAAGAACTAGACAATGCTAAATATGCATTCACAGTGACTTCAGAGTTCAAAATCACAGGAAATATTTAAAATAACATTGCATGACAGTCTCAAATAAATAAAGAAAACATCTAAGCTATACTTTACTATATTCTTATCTGAATCTAAAAGAGTTATTATGCCCTAGAAACTTACTTACAGAACAGCACACAGGCAGAAGTGCAGAAGGTGGTGATGAGTGGATGTTTCCAGGTCAAAGACAAAATACAAAATGCACAGTCTCTGTCTCTGAGAGAGTGTTCTTAAATTAACATCAAATATTACTGCTGGTTAGCTTGGAAGACATCACTTTTTGTCACCTGACATTAGTTCCTAATCTAAACCCCCTTTCTCAGAAACTAACAGAATCTAACATCTCTGTCTGAAAATACATATCTCTCTGATGTTTGAAGACCCTGCAAGTCATAAAACAATAAACCACTTCTGTATCTCAAACCTAGTAATTGCTTCTCTTCCAAGACAATACAAAAACTTCTAGTTCTAGACATTGTATCTGCTACTGAACAGCAACTGAAAGATAACTTTTTATAGCACAATCATAAAACAATTTAATTTCAACTTATTTTCTTGAAGTTTTAAAGTTAACCCTCTGTGTACTAGTTTCTACTGTTAAAACATATACATTTACACAATTACAATAGTTTATATACATTTCTATTTTAAGCATGCTGTGGTCACATTTTTGCTCAGTACTTTACAACTTTACATACACTTCTGTATGAATCAAATTAATATTCACAAATGACATAGAATTATTTACAAAATTCCAGATAGCTGGGCTGGCAGTATCTCCTTTTGTGACACAAGTGATATGTTTTAACCAAGAGATTTAGGAAATTTAATGGGGCTACAAGCTGACCATCCTGATGGCACCACACAAGATCCAAAGAGTGATTTACAGCCATCACTTACCCACCTCCTTTTCTCAGAGTCCTCTGCCTGGTCATCAAAAGACAGTAACTCCTGTAAAGAAATGTCATTTTCATTTAACTGCTGCAAGAATATTCCCTGAAGAGAATAAGACAATGCAGCCTGCCTTGTTGTGATATCTGCAAATGTGTTGCTTTTGGTTACAAATGATTTTATTTGTGACACATTTTACTACAGCTATTTCTCTTGATGGTGATAAAACGTCAAACAGTTCATTAACAAAAATGACATTTTTGATAACTGTCGTTGCTGAAGTTAAATAACCCCTTTCTTCCAAAGTGCACCAAAATGAACAACATTGTATACAGAGTGGATATAAAAAGTGTGCACACCCCTGTTAAAATGCCAGATTTTTGTGATATAAAAATGAGACCACAATAAATAATTTCAAAACTTTTCCCACCGTCAGTGTGACCAATAACCTGTACAATTCAATTGAAAAACAAAAAAAAAACCTGTAGGGGAAAATATAAAAAATAAAAAAGTACAATAAGCTGGTTGCATAAGTGTGTACGCCCTTAAACTAATACTTCACTGAAGCACCTTTTGATTTAATTAGAGCATTCAGTCTTCTTGTGTACACACCTACCATCAATTAAAGAGATTGTGATTAACTCCAAATAAAGTTCAGCTGTCCTAGTAGGATTTTTCTGACATTTACTCAGTTGCCTGCTACAGCAAAAGCCATGGTTTGCAGACAGCTTATAAAGCATCAAAGTGATCTCATTGTTGAAAGGTATCAGTCAGGAGAAGGGTACAAAAAAAAATTCCACAACATTGGATATACCATGGAACACAGTGAAGACAGTCATCAAAAAGTGGAGAAAATATGGGACAACAGTGACGTTGCAAAGAACTGGAAGTCCCTCCAAAACTGATGAAAAGGCTGCCAAGAGACCTACAGCAACACTGAAGGAGTTTCATGAATTTCTGGGAAGTACTGCTTGTGTACTTCATGTGACAACAATCTCCCATATTCTCCATATGTCTGGACTATGGGGTAGGGTTGCAAGACGGAAGCCTTTTCTTACACAGAAAAACATCCAAGCCTGGCTAAAATTTGCAAAACAATACATCAAGTCTCCCAAAAGCATGTGGGAAAATGTGTTATGGTCTGATGAGACCAAGGTTGAACTTTATGGCCATAATTCCAAAAGGTACATTTGGCACAAAAGGAACACTTCACATCACCAAAAGAACACCATCCCCATGGTAAAGCATGGTAGTGGGAGTATCCTGCTTTGTGGTTGCTTTTTTCAGCTAGAACTGGGGCTTTAGTCAAGGTGGAGGGAATTATGAATAGTTCCAAATACCAGTCACTTTTGGCCCAATACCATCAGCTGTCTGCTAGAAAGCTGACAATGAAGAGGAATTTCACCGTTCGACACAACAATAACCCCAAGCATCCAAATGAACAAAAGAATGGCTTCACCAGAAGAAAATTTAAGTTTTGGAATGGCCCAGACAGAGACCAAACCTAAATCCAATAGAAAATCTGTGGGGTGATATGAAGAGGCTTGTGCACATTAGATGCCCTTGCAATCTGACAGATTTGGAGCACTTTTGCAGGGAAGAGTGGGCAAATATTGTCAAGTCAAAATGTGGCATGCTGATAGACTCCAACCCAAGAAGACTGAATGCTCTAATTAAATCAAAAGGTGCTTCAACAAAGTATTAGTTTGAGTGTGCACACTTATGCAACCAGCTTATCTTACATTTTTTATTTTTTATATTTTTCCCCTAACAAATTTGTTTGTTTTTCAATCAAATTGTACAGGTTATAGGTTACATTAAAGGTGGGAAAAGTTTTGAAATGATTTAGTGTGGTCTTGTTTTTTTATATCACAAAAACCTGGCATTTTAACAGGGGGGTGTGCACTTTTTATATCCACTGTAGCATGATTCAGTAAATATGATCACTGGCTGATCTTTGCCAATTTTACATGCTTCGGTTATAGTTCAGCTACTAGAGCAGATACCTTTCTGTTTAATTGTCCAATTAATAAAACATTTCCCGGGATTCAAGAAGGTTTTATCCTTGTGCCAAGCGTCCTCACTACAGATGGTGCAGCATCGCCATATGAATATGTATGAGGGTGCACCGCCACACGCTTGATGTGCACAGGAAATGTGTGCAAGTGCAGGGGGCATGTACAAGTGCTCTACAGAGGTGTAAACATGCCCCGACAGTTGCAAAACCTACTATGCCTACTAGTAGGGCCCGCCTCTAATAGTAAGTAATTCAGTGTCCGTGGATACCGAAATGTATTCTAAGCATACAAGAGTGTCCATGAACAGTGAAATAAAATCAAAGTAGTAAACACACAAGCATGTAGAGGAATGTTGAGCCCTGTCCCTAGAACTTTCACAATTAGATTCCCCGTGTCCCTATTATACATTTGAATTGCTGCAATATCGAAGGTGTAAGCAAAGTGCAGCATGTTTGCCCATCGCTGCCCTCCGCTGAGTGTAGCTTACACATCAAATTCATTCAAATAGAGAAAAACATGCAGAATCAATGGAAATGTCAATAGGGTAGTCTTTAGAGCATCCGCCTAATGAGCAGGCATTCACGGTTCGAGCCCAACAATAACACATATCATTTTCCATGTGGAATGAATGTTGTTTTGCTATAAAAGCAACATAAGAGTATCGCATGAAATATTTAACTTAAATATCATTCAATTAAAGTGGCACTGTCATAATGAATAAGGCACTAGTAAGCAAGTGTAAGCACAAATAAACAGCAGTAAACATATATAAGTACAAGTAAGCAAGTCTGAGTGAGCTTGCGCAGGTCTAAGCAGTGCCCAGCATAGGAAATGTATATAAGTATGTAGAGATATATAATATGTGCCCTCCACACCCCCCAACTATATATTCTAACTCCAGGGTCGCACTACAGTGGGGAAGGGGGCCTATCCCATTTACTTGCCAATAATACTTGTCGGTCAAATGAAGTGTCGGTCAAATGAAGTGTCGGCAAAATAAAATTTCGGTCATTTGGTGTCGGGCAAATGGGTGTCTGTCAATCGGAAGTTAGAGCAAATGAAGTAGACCTATATATATATATATATATATATATATATATATATATGTGTGTGTGTGTGTGTGTGTGTGTGTGTGTGTGCACGTAGATATACAGAGATATACAGCTATGATAGGAAACAGCACACAAGAATGACATATGTTCACAGGCTATGCCAATGGAAGTGAGGGGCCCAACCAAGAAACATGAAACACGTAGCATGACCTTCCACCCCCCCCCAGCCAGACACGGGAAACATACACACAAACCCACAAACAATGTAAATAGTCCACTGCTCCCCAGACCACAGACAGAATACAACTGGAAGGGGTACACAGTGCACCCATGAAATCTAATCTTGGAACACAGACAGGAGCATCCCTTGCAGGACACCCAAAAATTGCCAAGACCAAAAGAAGGTGATACACAAACCATTCTGGCTGGGGTGTATAACTACCCAGAATACAAGGGTGGGAATGCCTGATGACCCATGGGTCGAGACAATTGTATGACATGGGTCCCGTGAAGTGGAGAGTAGGCAGCGTGTAGTGGTGTGTTCAGAACCAAACAGGACCCAGAGTAAGAATGGGTGCTGTAGAGGAGGTGCGGGTGGGGGAATTATGGGTAGCTACTTATGGGTCTAGGTGTGCAGGTGTTGGCTGATGTGGGCCTATATGGACAGCACCAGGGATGTAAGCAAATGTGTTCATTGGACAGAGGTGTCGCCTAACAAGCAGCCACACCCAGTACGAGTCCCACTGCAGCAAAGTGTAATCTATATGGCAAGGAACGGAATAACCAGATGTAGATGTGTATATGTAGAGGTATGTGTGTGTATATCTACCCATTGAGAAATAGAGAAAAGCCTCTCCCACTCCGTAGTACAAATGTGTACATACACAGACAGAATACATATACATACCCCCATATAGATATATACATATGCAGACACCCATAGACCAATATGTTGTTGGAGATGTGTATATATATATATATATATATATATATATATATATATATATATATATATATATATATATATACACACATATATATATATATATATATATATATATATATATATATATATATATATATATATATATATATATATATATATATATGGATCTACTTCATTTGCCCTAACTTCCGATTGACCGACACCCATTTGCCCGACCCCATTTGACCGAAATTCCATTTGACCGACACTTCATTAATAACATACCCAGCTGTAGTCGTGCTTGACTGTGTATTCTTTACCATTCCTAACTATGTAATACTTTGTAGATACCGGTCACCACAGTTGGCTACCATGGTGTGCTAAAAGACATTACACATGTGTATGCCTGGCTACAGGGTAGTCACACACACAAACACGCACACACTTGCCAGTATTGTGCATACACATCTTGCCTATGTAAAGGTAACTAGTACAGTGGTATGCAGTTGGAGTATGTGCCACAGAACACATACAATTACACTTACTCCGATTCCACTTTTGAGCTGGGTGACATCACAGGACTGATTACTTGTAGTGGGAAAAGGGGAAGAGAGAGGTTTAGCAGCTGACAAGGATAAAGACCACTGCAAAAGGAGGTATCTCTTTGGAGTGCAGCAAAGCCCACTGTCATGACAGGATGCAGACACAAATACACACACACAACCACACTCAGCCATTTGCTGACACACACACTCATGCATTTGCTGTCACACACACAAACACACACACACACAGTTGCCAGTGGGGGGAATCAGAACTCCTGCCGATCTACAGATCACTATTATAGTACTACACAGTTACGAGACACGCCACAGAGATTACATATGCCAAAGCAGTCAGACTGCTCTTTTAAGATTGAGGACAACAACAGGGATACTGATAATCACGAAGTACATAGCTGTAAACCTGTGTGTTTAAAGTAGGTGTCCATTACAACCTGTATGCACAAACAAGACACATCATCTACAGGTAAGCCTGAGAGGTATAGTTGTAGCACAACAGGAACTTGAACTGGAATATGGCCATCTGTGGAATGGACACCTACTATCACTATACAGGGTTATAGTCTGCATGCTCATACACTTAGTAGCACAGGGCCATTTGGGATGCACTATGACTACAACTACACAAGGTTATACTAGGCATGCTCATACACTTAGTAACAAAGGGCTTATTGGATGCACTGACTCAAATTACACAAGGTGGCAGTGGGTACGCAAATACACTTACTAGCACAGGGCTGTTTGGGATGCACTCCGATTCTAACCACAGAAGCTCATACACTTACATGTACAGAAGACATTGTAATGGACTCCTATTGTAATCACACAAGTTTACAGCTATGTACATCTTACCTGTCAGTATATATGCACATCATACTGGTTTACTACCTGATACCTATATGTGGCCCGTAAATGATATATCTGTGTCTGTGCTGTGTGATACACATGCATACATGTACATGACGTACTGACATATATATGTTAAGTATACACATTCATACATGTGTGGACGTGACAGACAATTGGTTACCTGGGACACACAGTTGGATGCTACCTACAGCATGTGTCACACACCTTGCTGCCCTGAAAGGCATACATTGATAGCAGGTTGTGGACAGTGGCATTATATGTGGAACAGTGGCATGTGCAAGCATAATGTGTGAGCCACATTGTGTAATGGTACTGAGGTGCAGGTGTCAAGATGACCTATCCCGGTTGTGTTAGTAGTTATCATTATTAGCAGGACTGCTACCCTATGTATATCTCACATTGGTCATATACATAATTTCTGCTGCTGTCTGTCACCGTACATGAGGCATTTGCTACCAAGCACATTATTGCCACTCGCAGTGATGTCATGGTACGAGTGGCAACTGCTAGACCAAAACAATGAGCCAATGTCCTGCTGTTATTATGAGGTTGGCCAGTGTGTGTCATTCTGGGTTGTCATGACTGAACGACAAGCCTTCAACACAGAGCACATGCATTCATGTTTCACGTGTGTGTGGATAATACCTAGGTCGCATTTACCCATATAGCCACATTCCAAGGCAAATGTCCTACACCCAGAAGTAACACCCTGACACCTACAAGACAATTGCATTGGATGCTTGTGCTAACCAGTGCTAGATGTCTGGCTTTAGTAATCCATTTGCTCAATGTAGAACCTACAGTGGGGAATACTGACATCTGTGCAGTGAGGAACACCTGGCTAAAGGCTCTGTAGTGCACAATTGCACTACCACCATATAACTCAGATCCAGACATGTGGGCCATAACAGTGGTATGGACCATTCCAGGTGGTAGTGTACACATATTCATAAAGGCTACTCACATGTAAAGACCACTACTATGACATAACACATCACAGATGAGTCAGGTACAGGTGACAGTGGCAAATGCTGCATTCTTGGTTGTATCCTCATATACTTCCACCACCTTGTCCCCAGACTACCAACACACATCCATATGTGGTATGTCATTGTATGGTAGACCACCAGATAACCCTCAATTGGTGGACTGTACTAGGCCTACATCAACTGTGCAAAGTACCCATGTAGAGACACAGCTGCATAATGTGTTATGCAATGCAATAATACCATTGTTTGTAATCAGCTCAGTTGTACACATACCGGGGCCCCTCAGATGTTATCAGCATTAACATGGTCGACTGTTGCTGTACACCAGTAAACAACACCCTCATGGTTGGATATGACCTAACTGTACCTGTCCTGGATATGTTAGTTTGGGTTAGTAGCATATTATTCCATTCAAATTAGTTGTAACAGCATGCATTGGTATTCCCATTAAACAAACACCCAGATATTAACACCATTGAACAACAGGCATATCAATATCACATGCATTATTTGAACAGAAATACACAATCAAACAACATGCAGGGTTGATTAATGGCAACAGGCCATCAGGTTTGCAGGTATGAACAGGGCACATGCAACAACGGACATGCATATATTTTGAAACAACAGGACAAATGTCCATGGTTAATAAAATGTTCACATACCAATATTTAGTGAGTTTTTAATTTGCAATTATAGGGTGGGGTGGAGAAAGAAAATGATGACACATTCATAAATTATACATTAATATACATTTGTAATAGAAACACAATTAACTTGTGGGTGATAGTTTCAAATTGATTTTAATTGACTGTCATGCTAGACCTGTTACAGATACATCACTATCCTAGTTATTTTGACTTTGATCAGATACATCATCCTGCTACACTTTGATGACAGGGCAGGGGACAACTATGGATGTTTAGTATGTCAGACAATCATTCATTCTATCTGAAAATTGTTGACTGTCATCACCATATACAGATTTTGGCTTAAACATTCAAGATTCAGACACACTGCAATCAGTTTGGGATGTTAATTTGTAATTTCCACATGCATTTAGTTCTGTAGAACCACACTGAGGCTTATATATTCAGGGGTCATTACTACTTTATTTATTGATACATGACCCTTTCTGTCACTCTCACACATCCTGCTATTTCACAGTTCAGGTTGGTACTTCTAGGCTTTTTTCACATATTAGACCTGTGGTGATTCACACACTTTCCAACAGCCTCACTTCTGTCATGATTCAGCATTTCAACAGGGGATATATCTCACATGTGATTAACTCAGCTTCTGAAGCTGTACTCTTGAGACTACTGCAGGTTATACTACATTTAATTAATGGTGGGACATCTGTATTACAGAACTATTTATTTCTATCAATTATATTTCCAGTTTCACTTGCATACTGATGAACTTGTTGCAGCCATACCTGCAGACTTTCACTTGTTGCTTGCACATTCTATTACTTTTAATCAATACACTGCAGTGTTCTGCTACGTGCTACACTATAATATTTATTTACAAGTACTAGGTGGGGTTGCTAACCTGCATGGTGGCGCCGCACCAGCCTGGCGGTCATGTGCCCTGCGATTCGCAGAGCGGACACCTGCAGCTGTAATACAAAACAAGTAATATTGGAATACACATCTCCATGGTATCAGCTAGTTGAATTCCTTACATACATAAGTAAAATGTAACTTACTCAGTAGTGGGGCATTGGGCATATCCCGGGCCTCCTGGATCCAATAGGTCAACTGGTCTTCTTTACGTCGCTTCAGGTCCGCATGGTGGTGACGGACCTGCTCACCAGTACGTGGAATCCCTGTAGCACTAGTGAGATCATGAGCCAACTGGTCCCATGCCTCCACCCTGTATGCTCCCCATGAGACCTGGCCCTGCATGAGTTGGGCCTCATGATGGTGAACTAGGAACCAGACCATGTATCTGGACTCCTCAACGCCCCACCGCTGTGCTCGAAAGCAACGTCCCTCCCCTACTCCACTCATTCTGCCTGCAGGTCTATTCTACAATCGTTTCTGCTGTGTATTCCCACCTATGGGGCTTATATATGCCGATTTTCCCGCACATTTCTATGATTGGCCGTTTTGGAATTGTATCTACTTCACAGAAACTGCTTTATCATGCTCCATTTTGGATTATATCCTATATATATGCTATTTCTGCATTTCTAAGTACTGCTGTCATGGCTTAGTGGTTTAGTACCTTGACTCTAGTGCATGGTATCCTGGGTTCGAATCTGACCACTGATTTTTAATTTTCATGACTGTCTAGAAATGAGTTCAGGACCTGTCAATCAAACATGCCAAAAGCACTTTTAAGCACATAAAACCAGGTCTGCGCTCGTTTGCGCGGAGCTCATGCATGCGCACCGGCGGTTAGCTTGTGGGCGTATTTCGCACCTCCGCGCAAACGGTGTGCGCTGGGTTAAACCTTAATTGGCTAGTAACATGCATGTTAAGCTAAGCACAGCTAGTTGCACACAGTTTGAGCCTGTTAAACCAGTGCTTAGCTACGGGCAAGCAATTTGCAGCCTTTGAAACACTACTCAGCTACGGGCACTCTGTCTCACAGCAGCTTAGCTATCAGTACATTTCTAAATATTTTTATTATTGTATTACTTGAAAATATATGCTCCATTTCATTCCATTTTACAAAAGGAAATACTTTTACATTTGTAAAATACTGTCAGGGGCCTTTTTAGTGCTTATTTACAAAAAAAAAAAAAAAGGTAGTTGTGTGGGCTCAAACCTTGCCTGCCTGCTCTTAAGCCGACAGCTCTACCGCTATGCTATTACTTCTTGGCTTATTTTGCATATTTAGTTCTTATATCCTTTTCCACTGATTGCTAACTGCAGTTGCGCTAGTTGCACACGTGCGCACACATTAGCAAACATTTACGGGGTTTAAAAAAAAAATAAAACAGTTTTCATTTTCATTTTATAACATCTGTTCACTTTTTACATTGCTGGTCTGTGGGGGCATGTGTTGTGTAGTGTGTTTATTCACATTTCCATGGCCTTTCTCGTGGCTGTTTACTTTCTGCCATTATAGACTTCCGGGGGCATGTCCGCTTGCAGGGCTTAGCCAACGGACACGCCCCCTACTGTCTTACATGGACCGTGTAAGAGTTACAGTGTGATTCAGCATGCCTCATGCACCTCATGCATATGCATGACATGCTGACATCACACCGTTTAACTGCAGCCTCCATGTAAGAGTTATAACTCTTACACGGAGGCTTCCTGAATCCTGCCCAATATTTAATATTCGTAAATGTTCTCTTTCAATTGATATAATTAAAGAATACTTCTTTATTGCTTTCAGCTTTTGAGATTAGACTAAGCTGTTTGCTATATCTGAAAGATTTGATAAAATAAGAAAGTAATTTCTGTACTTAATTTAAAACATGTTTGTTTTTATGATAAAGATTTGTTTTTTTTTTCATTTTTTTGTGTGCTTTCACTAAACGTTACTATAAATGAATTTACTTTTGTACTTGTGTATTAATAGAGTGCTGTCATCAATGCATAAGTTAAAGTACTTATAAAAGCATTATGTAATAAGCACGTTACTCACAAATACAAAAGTGAAGAAAGATATAATCAGAAATGTATGTAAATAATGGCATAGAACTTATTGAAAGTACCATGATCACATTGCATTGGACTGAGAGCAGTATTATAGATTGTCTTGATAAGTATATTACTTATTTCTTCATAGACTATGCATGTAAAATCTGGAAAGAATGAGTTATTTATAATTTAAGCCAATTTTGCCCTTGGGTTAAAGTTGATGTTATCATAATCAGTGTTAGGTAAGAAGGATATTGTCAAGTAACTTGTTTCATTGTATTTGGCCATAAATTAAGATATGATTTCATTTACACAGCAAGAAAAGTTATTTTGGTCAGAGAATCTTTTTTTAAAGAGAGTTCCTGACTTTCAGGAGCTATTACTCAACATTGCCCAATTTATTTTGATAACAGACTGGAGCAAAGACAAGGTGGAAGTGTCCTTATACTAGGAAATTTTCAATACAGTCTCTCCCTATTTCTTATTGTTAAGAGTAACACTAAGTCTGATTGTGACCCAAACAGATCACTTATTCAAATTCTGCTAGGACGTGGAACTAAAGTAATTACACCTACAATTTATATTCTACTCAGTCAACTTCATATGACATATGATCTCTGTAAACACCAAATTTTAATGATATTTGAAGGCCTTAACATAGAATGGAAGGGTTCTCAGATGGGGATAGCTAGCTAGAGTAACAATATAGTTCAGTGACAGAAAGAATGTACAAGACCAAATTCAACAACAAACAGACTTTACTGAATGTGATAATCATAAATATTGTAACCACAAAAAAAAAAAATGAACTGAGGATACCCACCAAACATGAACCAATGAAGAAACAAAGGTATCTGCCAGAGAAGCTCATCGGGAAGCCAAGTGAAAGCACCAAAAAGGTGTTACTTACACAATTAAATAAAAGTGTAGCACATAGAAATGTACTGATGTTCTGATGAAGTCCAAAGCTGACTGTGGGATGAAGCATTATACATATGTTTATGTGCTCAACTTTTATTAACCTGTGTTAGTAACACCTATTTGGTGCTTTAATTTGGCATCCTGATGAGCTTCTCGACAGATACCCTTGTTTCTTCATACTCATAAATATGCATGACAAAGCAATTGGCATAAAAATATACTTAATACAATGAGTATTCATTGTCATTTATTGACTACATGGAATTAAGAAAAAAGTAAATAATACTTCTCCTTATATCTTTTTGTGTTTTTATTCCCAAACATCTGAATCTGCTTTATTAAGAGAATTGAAGCTTGTACATAGATCCTTTTTATTTAACTGTATGTCCCCAATTTCATAACTATAAACATTGTGCAGTCTAATCACCTATGTAAAATCCTGCATCCATTTAAAAGAACAAGATTATACAACCAGAACTAAAATAGATGTAAACATTGTATGGTAAAACCAGAGCAGACTGGAAAATGACTATATATGACCTATCATATTTAAAACAGAAGATTAAAATGAATGCCAACATAAAGAAAACTTCAAATAGTTCTGTTTGGGGATTCATAGACGTTATGGCAAACTTTTAAAACTCTCAACGACAATAACCTTTCCCCATGTTCATCCCAAATAAATTATCAGTTGTAGACAGCTCACTTCTACTTTAAAGCCATTAACAAAACAGTCACCAAAGAATTCCTTAAAAAGATAGATTACTGCCTTAATACAGATTATCATATACTACATCCAAAATTTGTATTGAGTTATGTATTATGTAAAACCATACCTTTCATATATATTTCTACCTTTACAATAAAAGCCTTCCTCAAGTTTCAAACATGCCCTTTTCTACCTTTGATTTCATTTACTTTATTTAAAAATCCTGAAGTGTATGCATGTACAAAATGAAAACTGCTAGTCGACAAAGTATTTAAAAGCACAGGGCAAAATATCAAGTATTAAAATAAAATAACTGAACATCTCACAAGGTTTATATTCCAAAATGAGTACAGAAAATTCCTTTGCCAGTTAATGCCAATTAATGACTAGTGTTCAGTTGCCGCTGTCTGCCTCCTTTGCAATAAATACTGGAAAAATGCAGATATGACAAAATGTGCCAGTCCATTAAACCCAATTTGCTTTTAACTTTGTAATTTTTTAATACCGGTATTTAAGTTAATCAAGTGTTGCCTATGTTAAATATCTTTTGATGTAATTTTAACACTGTATTTTTTTACGAAATGCTGTATGGAAGCCGTTACTAATTGTTTCTATTTCTAATTGATACATATCTAGTTCTTTAAATAAAGTAGGCGGCTAGGTTCAATTAATTGGGCTTAATTAACTATTTGCTATTTCTAACTGATTTTAGTTTTGGATTGGACTCACTGATCATATGATCATTGTAAAAGGTTTTAAACCTGCTAGTACTGGCATGCATTTTGTTCTGAAGAAGTCCACTTGTATTGGATGGATGAAAGCTTTTCCCCACCGAATGTGACTTGGTAATACAATTTTCCTTTGGTGACTTCTTGAAGGCTGCTTATTTTTTTGAATTACATCTTTGGATCCTGCTCTATTTTTGCACAGAGCTTTGGTTATTTTCCTTCTGGAAACAGCAAAGACAGTTTAAATTTTTCTTCTCTAGAATCTGATCATCTTGATTTTAATAATTTTAATAATACTTTCCTTCAAACAGACCCCTCCCTGCCCTTATGAACTCTTTCAAATGAGGAGTTGGAAAGTCACTCTGGATCATTGTCCAGCAGAAATTCCCTATGTCTTATCCAGTGAATTTTGTATTTTTGTTATAATTTTGGCTATCAGGAGGGAGATACCACAATAAAAAAATATACACTTTGACTTATTTTGACCTAAGCAGTAAAATGTCAGTGCCATCTACACCATTGCCTATCCTTTCAGAATCTCACAGTACTTCTGATATGCAGAATATAACAACAGAATCAATGAGATAGCTAAACATATGGGAAGCTGCAAGCGTTTAGGAGATCTTGTTAACAAAAAAGTAACTGCAGTTTAAATTTATTTTGCAGGACACTCACCCATATGTCATTCATGATTTTCTATGTAATACAGGTCACTTAAATACTTGATTTGTTTAAACTATGTTTTTTTTTCATCTTGTCCACTTTTCTTGATCAACAGTGGCATGTGATGTTAGGTAATATTATATGCAGGATATCTGCAATAAATGTTTGACATATCCTACACTTACTTTACTTCATAATACTAAGTATTGTGATTTTATACGCATGTATCTGTTTAATATAACATTTAAGTATGTCAGAATAATTTCTCATAATAAAAACTCTCTCTCTTATATTCCTTCTCTCTCTCTCTCTCTCTGTGTGTCTCTCTCTCTCTCACACACACACACACACACACACACACACACACACACACACACACACACACACACACACACACACACACATGCTCACAAACTACAAGTATAACTAATACTACAAGAACATTGCCGACTAAACCATATTCTGTATATTTCCTTGTTAAAGTTATTTTAAATTAATTATTTAAACTATACACTGTAAAGTACAAAAAACTGACAATATACATGCCCCAATCCATAGTCAGTTGCCATCAAACATGCTACAGAAAACAATTTGACAACAAGTTGTGCACCATTTCCACAGTCATTTGTTATCAAATGTCCTACTGAAAGTAGCTTTACAGCAGGCCTCATCATTTAGTCTTCCAGTGCCCTGGTAACAGATGGATCCAAAGTTCAACTATTGTTAACTAAAACTAATGTTTTTTAGGTTATGCTAAATAAATCATGTATCATGTATCGGGAGTGGAACATTGTTGATGAGTCTAATTGTCAACAAGTAACAGAGCTGGTAAAATCAGCTGATCAAAATATACTGGCTTTGTCACTATGAGATTCTGGTAAGGTGAGGATCAGGGAATATGCCTTTTCCTCAATGGAGTATTTGTCATATTTAATTAGCAGGGGATATGGGGTCCCCAAAAAACATTTTGTGGTTTATAATTTCAATCCTTTGTGGATCAGTGTTTAGCATTTCTATATTTATATGTAGATTATTATTTGATTGATGAGTTGTTTTTTCAATGGAAGGTTATATCATGTATAATTTTATTTTGCTGTATACCGTCATTATTAATTGTGCATATCATTTTGCAACTAAACATTTCTTTTATTTTGTAATGCTGGAGCATTTCTCCCTACACCTCCATTGAAAAAAAAAAGAAATAGTTGAAGTCTGTATATGTGTTACTACAGTTGTGCAGCAAATGAATAGCTTTGTCAAACTAGAACAAATTTATGAATATCCTGATCACCACAAGATTTCATGTTGGCTTCAGGTATTAAAGAACAAATCATGAGCTGACTTGTTTCTGATAAGTACAGTGAACAATATAACAGCCAGCTATAATGCAAAACTGCACTCGTGATTCACTGGCTGTGTCGAAAAGTAGATAGCTGGACATTTAACTATGAATCCTAACTGGTGGCACACATTCATTTATGGTAAAGTTTTACAGCCTAACAACCATTAATTGAAAAAAATAAACAGAAAAATGATAGAAAAGTGGAATGGTACTATGCTATCTTTGTATCTGTCATTTTCCTACATAATCGATATTTTAAACAATGCTCTATATGGATCGCCAATAAAATGATGCTCTGTACAATGATAATATGATGCAGTATGCACATATTTCAACAAATGTCGTAGTGAGCTGAGCACACTCACAATTTACTGTTTATCTACTTTAAAAAAGCATTACCTGCTACACCCTTTATTCAGGAATATTCATGGTACATGTAATCACTTACATTTGTGTTTTTAATAAATGCCCTAAATGGGCAAGCCTCATCACTGCAATCTGTACTTTAAATTCTGGTTATTATATATCATACTTAGTGTCAGGACCCCCACTGTAAGTATTTATATTGTTATGTATTTCTCCTGGTACTTAGGTACCACCCTTTCTGTGGTATAATATGTTCAATGGATTTTTCAGCACTAGGCAATCAGCTTGTGCAGGATTGGATTTAAGTTCATATGTCAGGTGCTCAGCTGTAGCAGGACAAACTGCAGATTAAACAGATTAGCTACAAGGATTTAGATGCTATCATTCTTCTGATATTATGCAGCTAATTTACCTGAAAACATTCAGATATACCACAACTGAAAAGGGCAGGCTTTGTTGTTAATGTTTTGCATATTGTCTTAAGGAACTATTCTATGGTTTCAGTTCTGACTGTGAGTTTCTTTTAATTCTATAGTATTTAGCTGTAGATTAATACTCAGCCTGAGATTCTTAGACAAGACTCAGTCTCACATGTATAGTATGTCAATACTATACTTACTTTACTTCATAATAGTAAGTATTGTGATTTTATAAGCATATATCTATTGAGTATAACATTTAAGTAAGTAGAGCACAGCTCACACAAAAGTGGCAGCACAACTGAGCAAAACACACAACGGAAGGACCAATGTAGGTGTGAACAGTATGCATATGTAAACACAGAAGAGTAAACCAGAAGGTATGAAACCTGTGAGGGGTGAGTAGGTTTCTTACATGAGAATGAATGGTGGGAACAGTATTTTTTTTATATATGTTTTATGAAAAGAAGTGTTACTAGGGAAAGTACTGAGATACGGATCCAGATGGGATAAAGGGATACAGGCAGAAAGGCAGGTAGCAGAGGCAGAGAAGCAAACAAAGAATTCATACACAGACAGAAAAAGATGGTACGTATACCAACAAAATGTAGGGAAGGCAGTGGATGGATACATACATACAGAAGGTGGACAACTGGTGAGGAGTTGGGCTGGATGATAAATAAGGAATAGATGAATGACACATAAAGGAGGATCACATCAAGATGGAGACATGCTGGGGTCCTGGCATGGCTGGCTACCAGTCTGGTCAAAATCACAACAAATCCAGGTATCATTCATATGGGTGGCTGATTATATGGGAGAGTTGCTTCTCTGGAGGCCTGCTGTTCGAGGCCTGTATTAAGGTACCAAATAAGTTTCACATGACACAGTTCAGCAGACAATAATAATCTCCTTTATTCCATAGAAAAACACATACATGGGAGACTAGGAAATCAAGATCATGTCTCCTTAAGCTACAGCAATCATACTACTGTATACCATTTTTATTAAAAGCAACATTATTGTAACAACCATAAAACCGACACTGGCCAATTAGAAATAAACACTACAGCATTCATTTTGCAAACTAACATCTCTTGACTGTTAATGACATTCCATACTAGGCACAAGTTCTGAATTCTCTTATAGAACTTTCTACTCAGAACAATGAGACAAAAGAACTGTGATAAAACTGCTTAATATTGAGTGTACTGATACTTTTTGCACCAATTTGTGTATCAAATTGCTGTTTTTTTTTCCTACTATTATTAGTTTACTGATTCTTGCTGGTGGCAGAAGAAGGTTTCCAGGCTAGTTGTTTTGTATTGCACTTTAAATACTCAGGAGCAAGTCCACCCAAACATTATTCTAAAACTGAACTACAAGCAGTTATAGTTACCCTTGCCTTTAAGGTCATTCCTGGCAGTATCATGGACCAGCAAGCACTTTTCCATAACTTCTCTAGGCAGCCTGATTGAGATGGATAGTTTAAGATAGAGTAAGAGTTGTCTAATGCTGTCTGAGAATCATCTATTAACTCAAACAGCAAAACATGGTGTGTGAGAGATGTACATATATAATATCCTTGAAAGCAAAAATCTCACACACATTAAACTTAGATACCAAAATCCTCAGCAGTACACAATAAATCACACCTCTCCAAGGCCATCATAATGCACATAATCCATCATATGCTGAGGTTTTCAAAAATTAACTTGCCTAAACCTCAAAGACTTCCAAACAAACATAGGCACAAAGCACATGCAAAAATTAAAGCCTAACTCCTCACATAACACAAGGTGTCCCAAAGTCACAGATGCTGTGCCCATAAGGCAGGCATCGACCCAACCAAACATTCTTCTAATAGGTGACTCCATTGAAATATATATTGTCGAAAGATTTTACTCTTCTAACATATTCTGGAAGAATCACACCAAGTTCTTGTAAGCAAGTAAAACAGCTTTATTTTACATGCATGGAGATCTGCTACATGATAGTAATATGCCAGCAGTCTGGCTACTAGTACTTTAAGTTCTCCTTATATAGACCCTCCTGCACGTACATACACGTAGCACAGAGGACTTTCATTAAAATTGATAGTTTGATTACTTGTTTTTACCAGCCAGTACCACAGTTATTCTTGCACCATTAACTTTATCAGCAGTTTAAGATTAACTCCTGCATTCCTCAGTGATCAACATTTTCCAGAACATTTCAGTTTGCACGCAGTGAACATTTTTCTGCTTAACCCTTTAAATACAGAATACAAAATATGTTGACTTCAGTATTTTTCCACATTTCCCCTTACAACATTTTGTATACTGTTTATTTTACACAATCCCAGATACGTTGTATACCTTCTCATAATCAGAGAAATATGCTTTTGTAGCATTGGCAGAGATAACCTTCGATATTATCATTTTGATACATGGTATGCAACAGCAGCCAAGCAGCAAAATATGATTGCACCAACACATACAGCAATTAAAATGTTCATCAACACAGAACCCCAGTTTCCAAACAGATTTTGGAAAAAGTCAGTCAAGGGGTTTGGACCAGGTTTAGTCAGTTCAGAAACTTGTTGAATTATTTCAAGATGGCTCTGAATCGCTGCTCGTTATCAGGAATGAACGAGCAGCACTCCTCGTGTATCAGAGCCGCTAGTACCTCCTTTCGCCGCTAGGGTGAAATCGAGCCATACGGTTCTGCAACACTACTGTTCTCATCGCCGTTAATTCGTCCGTCACCAATTCTAGCGCTGAAAATGTCGCATTACTCAGAGTCTCTAACAGTTTTGACAGTTTTCTCAGTTCCCAGATGGATTTTACTGTCCCATATGCTGGCAAAATACCAGCCCAAGCAATTACATCATCGCCTAGGTCCATATGTGAGAGTCCTTTGCTGCTGGCGTGTGCCAAGTCATGGTGATAAATCCATGACGCATCAATGTTACCAACGGGATTAATAGGTTTATTAAGAGAACGTGCATTTCAGATTTTACCTTGAGGCAACGCATTTGCGTCTGATAGCTGGTATCAGATATCCCAAAAACAACTTCCTGACCAGCCATATGGTAACCATTTATATGCTTTCCTACCACAAATAAAATAACAATCATTTGTTTTGATGGTAATATTGGTTGCAAATTCATAACTCCCATTTGACTTTGATCCCTTAAATAACAGGCCATATACATACACCATTTTTTCAACAAAACTAACATCATTTACATTGATGTCTTTTTATAGCTCCAAACTTGGTCTCACACTGCCCTTCTAGGGTACAATTATGAACTATTGTCAAATTACATTGGCTCAGCCCCACCTTAACTTTCCCAATCTTTTGAAAACACACTGTTCCATTTTGGCCCCAGAAGAGGCAGCGCCACCTTGTCTCTCAGTGGTACTTCTGTGGTTTCAAACAACAAACTATTCCAAGTATCATTTATTCCCAGAGGGGCTGTCCCTAACATTAAGCCACTGTGTACAGTAGGTATTGCAGTACATACCCAACAATTTGAGACATTCATTGAGGATGCATATGCATATTTAATCGCTTGATATGTATTAAAGTTTGGATGCCAGCTGGTGTGTTTGTCTCTTTTTGAATGGTTAGCTTCATTAAAAGACAGAAATGTCCAAAACAGAATTATTACAATCACAATAGTTATAAACAATAAAACATTGCAATAGAACCATTTTCTCTTATTCTCATTATTGTCCTTCATGATTGCTGCTGTCTGTTTGTTCCTCAGGGGAACTCAAGTCTTTATTTAACTTAAAATGTTTTATGATTTTGCAGTGCATTAGGTGGATCCATGAGGACCTTTCTTTAATCCGAACTGCTGTTGGAGTTGTGATTAGCACCTGGTAGGGGCCCTCCCATTTGGGGGATGCCCAATTCTTGCGTTTTATTATTTTGATCCAGACCCACTCGCCGGGTCTGATTTCCGTGATCTTGTCGTCTCTTGAACCTGAAAACAATCATTCGTTAAACAGCTGTTAGTATTGGTCAGCATTTTCCTCATGTACTCAGCTATCTCCTCACCCTCACGTTCCGCAGGCAACAAGTTTTGCCACTGCGGGATGTAATAAGGTCTCCCATACAACAACTCAAATGGGGTGACTCCTTTTGAGGTGGGAGTTGTGCGCATGGAAAGGAGGGCTAGAGGTAGACAGGTAATCCAAGACTGATGTGTCTCGCCATGAGTTTTCTCAACTTGCCTTTTAGAATGCCGTTATGGCGTTCCACCAACCCTGCTGACTGTGGGTGGTAGGCACAATGGTGTTTCAATTCAATTTGGAAAACTGTAGACAGTTTCTGTATGATCTGATTGACAAAATGCGTGCCGTTGTCAGAGTAGATGCGTGTAGGAAGTCCAAAGTGCGGGACGATGTGATTGACCAAAATTTTAGCCACTGATTGAGCATCCGGATGTGTCACCGGAAAAGCCTCAACCCACTTAGTAAATGCATCTACTATTACTAACACAAACTTCTTTAGTTGTGCCGGGTCAATTCGATGAAGTCCACACATATTGAATGAAAAGGATACGGGGGTGTTGGAAATGATGCCGGAGCAACTCTGCACCCTCCCCCGTGGTATTTAGCACATACTATGCAGGATAGACAAAAACGCTTTTGCATATGCAATGAAACCCTTGGTCCAAAAGGTAAGGTGGATAATTCTAACCATAGCTGCAGGGCCCAGATGGGAAGGGCCATGCACAACTAGTGCTGCATATCTAAAAAGATTAGTAGGCAAAACATATTTATTATCCGTCCCACATAGATTCCTTTGTTCTGCCTAACACCATACCTAGTCCAGCGTTGTTTTTCCTGTACTGTGCTAAGTTCCTGCATGACTTGTAAGGTTTGCAAATCAAATTTATCTGTTGGTTGTAATTCTGTAGGTGTGGTTTCAAGTGAAAAGGTACTGGACATAGCTGCCTCTTTGGCTGCTTTGTCTGCTAGGGCATTACCAAGTGATACCGGGTCCTTAGCACGGGTATGAGCAGCGCATTTACAAATGGCCAAACCCCGTGGCCGTTGGACGGCTTGTAGTAATTCAAGGATTAGGTCTTTGTGCATAATGTCTTTCCCCGAGGTTGTAACCATCCCCCTATTTTTCCATTGCTGAGCAAACACATGCACCGTAGAGAAGGCATTTTGACTATCCGTATAGATAGTGACATTCCTGTCCTCTGAAAGGAGACATGCCCTTGTCACAGCAATCAGTTCCGCTGCTTGAGCGGATAAGTTCCCGGGAGTGGTCTTGCCTCTATTATCTGAGTTGCAGTAGTAACTGCATACCCTACCTGCGTGGTGCCTGTTTCTGTTTTGCGTGCTGACCCATCTACAAACAGTGTCCAGTCCGCATGTAGTAAGGGTTGATCTTTAAGATCCGGTCTTGGTAGAACTTTAGAATGTATGAGATCTAAGCATACATGCGGAATACCGTCTTCAGCAACAGGTAGCAATGTCGCTGGATTTAAGGTAGTGCATCTCTCAATTGTCATGTGTGGCTGCAATAACAGCGTAGTCATACAAGATAAATGTCTGCTAGGTGACAGAAATGTTAACTTGTCCTGCAGAAGGATGACTGCTACAGAGTGCGGGACTTTTAACGTAAGATCATGGAACAATACCAACGTGGCAGACGCTTGTACCGCCAAAGCGGCTGCAATTACTGCTTGCACACAGTGTGGTAATGCTCGTGCTACTGAGTCTAATTTGCTAGAGTAAAATGCCAATGGTCTTAACTTATCTCCATACATTTGCATTAAAACAGATGTCATAAATCCCTGCTTGCAATCTACAGTCTGTATAAAGGTCTTACTGTAATCTGAAACCCCAATGTTGCTGACCCAGCTATCAGTTGCTTGATCCTAGTAAATGCCTGTACTGCCTTGTCTGTCCAGTGCAGCAAATCTTTTGCCGCCATCGGTATTGCAAAAATTAAGTCTGATAGCGGGTGCACTTCTTCGTCGTAGTTGGGAATCCAACTACGACAGAAGTTCGTAATGCCTAAAAAGGACATCATTTCTTTTTGTAGTTGGCATGGGGGCTTGTAAAATAGCATTCTTTCTGCTGTCATCTAATCGCCTGCCCTTCCCAGAGATAGTATAACCCAGGTAACGTACTTCTAATTTACAAAATTGTAACTTAGACTTATTTACCTTATGTCCTTCGTGTGCCAGAAAGTGTAGTAGTCGAATAGTCTCGACTTACAGAGTTCTTCCGTAGTCGCGCCAGGAGGATATCATCCACGACAGCAGTAGGTGGCACCCTTGGGCTGGTTGGAACTGAGCCAAATTGGTGGACATCTCTTGTGAGAAGATGGTCGGACTTCGCAGTATCCCTGCGGTAACCTGGTATAGGTATAACGCTTGCCCATAAACGTAAATGCAAACCAAAATCTACTATCTTCCTGCAAGGGAATAGAGAAAAAGGCATTACTGATATCAATTACAGAAAAGTAGTTATCCGTTGGAAGGATATCGTTCAGCAGAATAGACGGATCCGGGACTATGGGGCCGAGGTACCACCGCGGCATTTATTGCCTGTAAGTCTTGTACCATCCTCCATGTCCCATCCGGTTTTTACTGGAAATAAGGGCGTATTACGGTGAGTCTGTGCACAGAATTAATACTCCAGCTTTCAAAAGTGCTGTGATTACCGGTAAAATGCCCTCCTCTGCCTTTCTGCTCAAGGGATACTGCCGTTTATGAGGTCTAAATTCTGACTTGGGTGTAATCTTTACCTGTCCTGCCATTCTAATCAGTCCGATATCGTGCTGACCCTGCGACCATAGTGAGTTTGGAATCATCTGCAATTGAGATTCTTCCATGGGGGTAAGGAGACATAGTCATAATGTCCCAGTATTGTATCGGTTTGTCTTCCCTGAGGTGCACGGTCAGTCTGGCTTGTGTAACCCAGTTAAGTTTTTGAACCTGAATGCCCTTACCTGCCAACTGTTCTGGTGTCCATCCTACCCATTCAGTTATTTTCTTACCCACGAGGTACCATGACATTCCTTCACCCTCCGTGACTGAAATATGTGTGGTTAATTCATTCTTATACAGCAGCTGCATATCCCTTGTAAGGCTACATGTGACTGCAGAATTACCTAGTGTGTCCCAAAAAGGCTATGCAATACTAGTTTGGTGACTTTAAAACTAAGAAATTTCTTTTCAGATTCTAAATCAGGTCCGGCACATCTTCTGTAATACATTGTGCAATGTAATGGATCTGACACCTTCGGATTTGTTATGCCGTATTTGCTTAATGCCAAATTTGTAAGAGCCGTCACTACACTCTGGGGGCCTGTCTCTATCAAATCATTACTATACCAGTAATGTAGATCTCCCTGCCCCTCTAATAGCATTGCACTATTCAGTTCTATTCTCCTTGCCACCATCCCCGTGGAGGGTGGGACGGCTGCTATACTGAACACTTGCATTAAATCTCTTCCTAGTAAATGTACTGGGCAGATTTCTGAAATTATTACTCGGAACCGTATGGTTTGGTTAGTCTCTGGGTCGGTAAACCACAGAGGTTTGGACAATGGCTCTTTGTAAATACGACCATTTGCTGCTTTTACAAGCACATATTCATCCGAGGTAACATCGGATGATATGGCAGTACTTCTGACTAACATTCGAGAAGCCCCTGAGTCACAAAGAAATTCTATGTCTCGGCCCTCAACTTGCAATGTGATCACTGGTTGGGATTCCAATTGCATAGTTGATGCTAGTGCTGTTAGATTTACCATTTGATATTTCTCATTTTCTGCCATTTCCTGTCCCCACCCATCGTCTTCACTTGTACCTACTTCCCCATTCTCACTTTCTTCTTCTTCCTCATACCCTCCATCTACGTCTTTTGACCATCATATAGTCATGCGGTACCACCGGAAGCAACCATCGGTTTCTCCGGTCCTCTGCAATCTCTGGCGAAATGTCCTTTCTTACCGCACTTAAAACACTCCCCCCCTCTTTTGCCTACCCTCGAAATCCTCAGAATGACTTATGCCTCCCCGTCCTCGTCCTCTTCCCCTGCCACGCCCTCTTCCGCGATTTGCGGAACCTTGAACTAACATTAAAGTTCCATCTTCACTAACTGTAAAAGTCTGGGCTTTTTATTTTTTTTTCCTTCAGGTATTTCTCAGCATGTCTAGCATAATCCATAAGGGGCTGTAGACGCTGTCCTGTGTGTGATCATATGCTTTTGTATAAAGTTACCAATGGCTGTCTTGCAGCCCTTTAGGAATGCATTTTTCAGTTGCTGTTCATAGGGCGAGTCATTTGCCTGATTTTCTGCCTTAATCAACCCACTATGAGCATCAAAACATTGTGTGAGACGATGTAGATAATTGTCTACGGTTTCGTCATCTGATTGAACGCATTGATTAATGCAAGTCCAATCTGCTTTGGGCTTCCAATGTTCTTCTATTTTATCTAGGAGAGTCTTTATTCTGGTTCTACACACTTGAGTTAAACGGCAAGGCTCCCCCTTCCTCTGGTAGCAGGGGTCCCAAGTTCCGCAAATAAGGTGCCAATCAGGTCCTAGGATTTGCCTTATTACTTGTTCAAATTCTACAGCGTTTAATCTATAACTCATTCTCATGCCCCTACGCCTGTACGGAATTTACGATATCTACTTTTGGATGGGGAATCCCCTCTACCGCTGGATATCATCACGGGTCCACGGTCGGTAGACCAATATGGTAGGACCCTCGCCTTCTGCGCCTGCTTGAGGATTTGCCACTTCTATCAGTGGGTATTCCTCTCCTTCCTGATCTACCTTCTCCTTAATTTTCCAGTCCCCTTCTCTCCTAATACTTCCGCTGCATAAGTCAAGAGTGTTGGCAGGCTCTCTCTGTAATATAATACGTGGGGGGACACTCATCAAGCCTGGTATTGCGGTGGGTCCTGGTCGGGGCACCTCAATAACCTGTGCAGGGTCTGGATACTGGATGGGAGGGGCCGAGGGATTCTGGTGACTACGACTGACTATGGAAGTTTCATTATCTTCCTTTTGAACAAAGTACACATCTTTTTCACTTGAATTACCACACCCTTTTTTCAAATTTTGTTCCTTATGTTTTTTATTTGCTTCCTCCAGCCATTTCTGTGCCTGGGGAATCCCTACCTTCTTTTGCTTCCTTGTCTTATTTCCTGCCTGTTTGCGCAGTAATCTTACTAGATTTTGACATTCTGACTTATTTAAACATCCACTAAACCCATGATCTTTTTTCCATTTATCTAAATACTTTACATTCTTTGGGTGTAAATCAAACATAAACTTTTTATCTTCAGTTTTGTCGTCGCCTTTGGCGCAACTGGTTCCTGTTCCCATTTCTCTTACGAGAAACTATTCCTGTTCCTGAGATCTCTTGTATATGGAATCTATTCACATATACTCCTTATACTTTGAGAAAATTAAATTTCTCCCTTGACTAGTCCCTTAAAATTTAGACAATAATTCCAATCAGAAACAACAAAAATAGCTTTTCTTTTTGCTTACCTTTGTGATTCCTCCGCCCTGTTTCGCTGCCACCTCACGGATTGAATCTGGAAAGAGTGACTGGCCTCTAATTTCAACCTGTTTCAGTTGGAGGTCTTTCATTCGAGGAGAGCCTGATCTCTCTCCACCTGCGCAGGTTTTCAGCCTCTCTTTGTTCGATTCACGTGCAGGGGCCCTAACGTTAGCCAGTTATGTCGAAGATTTTACTCTTCTAACATATTCTGGAAGAATCACACCAAGTTCTTGTAAGCAAGTAAAACAGCTTTATTTTACATGCATGGAGATCTGCTACATGATAGTAATATGCCAGCAGTCTGGCTACTAGTACTTTAAGTTCTCCTTATATAGACCCTCCTGCACGTACATACACGTAGCACAGAGGACTTTCATTAAAATTGATAGTTTGATTACTTGTTTTTACCAGCCAGTACCACAGTTATTCTTGCACCATTAACTTTATCAGCAGTTTAAGATTAACTCCTGCATTCCTCAGTGATCAACATTTTCCAGAACATTTCAGTTTGCACGCAGTGAACATTTTTCTGCTTAACCCTTTAAATACAGAATACAAAATATGTTGACTTCAGTATTTTTCCACATATATAGATGTGCCTGTTACCAGGCTGAGCAAGGAAATAGTGATGGTTAGTTGCTTGTCTGGTGCCAGGATCCCTCAGATCTTGCATGCACTCAAGTCCTTGAACAACATGCACCAGTATGACCCTGTCATAGTTCATGCCAGTATCAATGAGTTGAGGTCTACCTCCCTAGACTATTTGAAGAGAGATGTTTGGAGCTCTCAAACTATATGTCCAAAGCAGGAATGAGACTAACATTAAGTAGCATTCTACTTTCTCCGGGTATGATTCCGCAATATGAGCAAAATTAATTGACTTCGATAAGTTGCTTAGTTTTTGGTGTCATTCAAATGGGGTCCAATATTTGTCAGCCTGGAGGATAAGTTCAGCAGTCCATGTTGCTTACTCAGGGAAGGCCTACATCTGTCCTTGAGTTTTGATTATTGGCATAGACATTGTTCATCCCCAGAGTGCCTTTTTTAAGATCGCCACACTAATAAACCTACCAACATAATGAAACAAGCAAATGAAAATATGAAGGTGTTACTGATCATTGCTAGGATCCTAATCTCCACCCCATACAAGCCATTTTCACCCCAGAGGTCACTCACATCTGTGTAGTGAGTAAGACATGTTTAAAATAGCACAGAGCACGCTGTCTGTGCATGGCCTATAATGCTTTTCACACATTTTGTCTGGCTGCTGTGCAGGAGGGAGAAAGAAGGTGGAGGTTTCTCAATCTATATCCAGAAAAGACAAGGCTGATAATAAAGCATGATGCAGTAGAGATTTGTCATATCCAAATAACCATCAGAAAGGTCCCATACCATATATTAGCTAGCTATAGAACTCCCTGTATGACAAAAGAAAGCCACAATGCTTATCTGTAGGAACTAGAATCACCCAGTATTAAAACCAATACCATCTAGGTGATTTAAACTATTGAACTATAGAGTGAGAAACCTACATCACCACTAATGCACAAGCATGGAGATTCTTGGACTTTGATAATCCAAATGCCCTGGAACAATTAGTCAGAGTACCCACAAGGGGAGAAATAACATCTTGGATCTTGTCCTTAATAATATGAGAGCAATCTTGCAGCATCCCTTGCATATCTTCATCACTTGTTAGGTCTGACCATAAAGCAGTCTCCATCAAATTAAACTTAAACCAGAGATCCCTTCCACCCAATGTGCCTGTAGAAAAGAAAGACAAACAACTACTCATAATTGATACTTTGGCAAGCTTTAAATCTCCACCAAACCAAACCCAGTTATCTACATTGCATACCACCACACTATACTGCACATAAATGCAGCTGTACCCTGTAGGAGGAAGTGTAGGGCAAACCCCAGAAACAAACCCAAATGGTGGAACCATAATATCAACAAGCTTTATAATAATAAGGAAAGGATTCTGACCAAAAGTAATAAGAGTGATTCCCAGAATGTTAGAGCCCTTGTCATTGAAATAAACAAACAACTCAGGAGCTTAACAAAATCCACCAAAGCCAATTTGAGGCTAAAATAATTCCCCAAGCCAAATACAATTTCAAGATATTTTTTTAATTACCTTCATAACCTCAAAGGCAAAGATATAGCAAAACTGCTTCCAATAAATTTAACTCTAACTCATCTCCCCCCTCTGTTTGTCCCTCAAGATATACCTGAAACATGCAAAGCTATAACATAAGACCAAGTCCTAAAAGTGCTATCATAAGCTAGAATACCGCATCAATGGGTCCTGACAATATCATTGGATGGATCTTCAATAGCATCAGTCACAATTTAGCCACACCCCTAACAACCCTGTTCAATCTCAGTCTCCATACAGGTTTTGTACCAAGTGAATGGAGAATAGCTATACTCATTCCTCTGCATAAGGGAGGACCTTCCATGTACCCAGGCAACTGCAGACCTATAAGTCTGACCAGCCTCATATGCAAAGTCAAGGAAAGACTTATCATGAAACTAATCAATCAGGGCATAGGGAACCACCAAACACTGGACCTGTCTAAGTATGGTTTCGTCAAGGACAGATCATGCTTAATCAGTCTGCTTGATTTTTTTGAAAAGGTCCCAAAAGCAATGGATGAAGCAAAACAGTACACACTGCATACTTTAACCTGGCCAAAGCTTTGACACAATTCTTCACTTAGGCATGGTAGAAAAGCTAAATAAACTGGGAATAAACCTCTATATCACCCACTGGATCACCAACTGGCTCACAGATAGGATACAGATAATCAAAATAGGAGAAATTACCTCCATGAAGAGACCAGTCACCCGTGGAGTCACCCATGGATCTGTGCTAGGACCTCTCCTGTTTGGTACCTACTTTTCTGAAGTAAAAGCCAATACCAAACAGCTCTGGCTGACTATGTTTGCAGACAACTGCAAGGTCGGAAAACTCATTGAATCTCCAAATAATTTAGACATCCTGCAGGAATGTTTGTCCAACTAATTAATTGATACATAAATAAATAAACAATTGATACCAAAATTGTGTACTGAAACTAAATCCAGGGAACTACCACATTTGCAATATGCCCCTAAAGGTTTACCCAGTTGTTCAGGAATTGAGAACATATATGGACAGTGACCTAACTTTTGACCAAGATGTGTCTATTATTGTAAGAAAGTCCATCTATATTGCATAGTTTGTAAACAAAGTGGTTGTGTCTAGATCGAGGGATGTCATTGCCTCCCTTTATTCAGTCTTTGTTAGGTAAGTCCTTGAATATAATGATCTCTTTGACATTATCTGTCCAGACATATGCAACAACTGGAATGCCCACAGGTATACCTTACTAAAAGAATACAAAGCCTAAACCACATATCTTTCATGGACTGACTCAAACCTCTTTCACTATACTCAGTATCCTACAGACTGCTACGAGATGACCTATGACTGGCATACAACGCATCCTCTGACCTATTACTGATGGAAGTATTGCATATCAGCAAGTGACATTGCATCAGAAATATTCGGTTTAGTGATCTATACCTATTCTTCAACATCAACCAGACAGTTTGGAGGGTTAGGTGTATCTCACACAGGATACCGCTGCTCTGGAACAGACTCCCCATCCACATAAAACAAAGGTCATCCCTGTCCATATTTAAACGCACAAGATATGGATGGGAAATAGAAAATTTACCACAGGATTACCCCCTGTACTACTAATGTCTAGAGTCAGCTCCTAAATGCTTTATCCCATGACTCAGTCCTCTCAAATTATCTATGGTATGATTCCAATTATTCTCATTAGGGGTAATATATAATTATTGAGCATGGAATGGGTAAGGCCAATCCCTAACCAAAATCGGATAGGTTATTTCAAGCACAAAAAATTAAAATTGTCTAGGCATAAAAGAGCCCTCAAGGACAGCTAGCCTAGTACTTTTCTATGAACCTATAATAATCATAAGTAATACATTCAATACTATGATGTTTTCATATTCCCATAATCCTATATATAGATTATCATATGTTTTACTAAAATCTTGTAGCACTTTATTTTCATCTTGTACTGCACTATGATTTTTATTAATAGTGGTCAGTGGGTCATTTTCAATTTTAGTTGTATGTAAATCAATACTTTTCCCAGATTCTAACAATTTTAAAATGCATGTTTTAAGCAGAAAAAGAAGAAGTCCTAGCATAATTATTATAATAACTATAAACACGAAAAACTTTAAAATCCCTACTGCCCACCCAGAGAAAAGGTTGGTTAACCATGCCCTTGGGAACTATCAGCTTCTTTGACATGTGAACATTCAGCAACTTTTTGAATTATTTCTAGGTGACTACAGATGGCACCAGTATTATTGAGAATAAAAGAGTAGGATTCTGTTAGAATGAGTGTGCACATACCATCCTTAGACACAAGGATAAAGTGAAATGCCAAAGTGTAATTACTTAATATCTCCAGGAGCTTAGATAATTTTCTAATTTCCCAGACAGACTTCACCACCCCATAAGCAGGTACAATGCCTGCTCCACAAATGATCCATCACCAAGATCCATCTGAGCATTCCCTTTAAAAACAGTTACAGTATTATGATATACCCAGGAGGCATCTATTTTACCAGCTGAGTTTGGAATGTCTTTATTATCACTGTTGCAATGAACATTGTGAATCTTTCCTTCTTGTAAAGCAATTGTATGTGGAATAACATGACCAATGTAACAACAACCAAACCAGTCTATAGATAAGCAGGGATAAGCTTAATTTTCACAAATATAATAATATTCATGTAATGATGTCATACCTTGACCGCCAGCCTCATCATAAATGTACTAATTCCAATAAAAAAGTTCCATTTTTATAATAGAAAACATGTCATTTAGCAGTCTTTACTAGCTGAAGCAGCATTTCATTAAAGGGTTAGAAAAATGTTTGTTTTTCCAATTTTCAGCAAGAAAATTAAGGTGAAATATAGTATAAAGCTCAGAATCAGTCACTGGTATAGAAATTAATGGAATACCACACTATTGCACAAAACTAGCAGCTGCCAACCTTGAGGGTCTGTATATAAATATGCAAGGCAGCAGAAAAAGTATTAAAGTGAGGATGCCATTCGGATACTCTCGGGTCAGTATTAGCCAAACACCTGCCATGCTTTTTAGCAAAGTATCTATGTCTATTAAGAAATTTTTTTTATTTTTTATTTATTTATCATTTGTTAACTGGGAAAGTCCGACTTGGAACAAAGCCAATTTTCAGCGGAGGCCCGGGGAGAAAGGCTCCAGAAATGATTAAGTACTTACAGTTCCAATAGTCACAGAGGATGATGCACTTATGGTTCCATGTGGCAAAAGCAGGTGAAATGAAATGATGATGAAAAGCACAGTAATTGTAGCGAAGGCTGATTCCCAGGAAAAACAAGCATGTTGGGGCTGGAGATGGTTGAGAAGAAATTGAAAACAAGTATACTGGGTGGCTGTTCTTTGTACAAGTTAAATCAATCACAAAAAGTCATTGACCAATGTCCTTATTTATTTATTTATTTATTTATTTATTTGTTTGTTTGTTTGTTTGTTTGTTTGTTTCTTGACCGGGCTAGCCCGACTAAGCAATTGCTCTTTTTCGGTGGAAACCTGGGCAGAAAAGCTCCACAACACAATTAAGAAAATTATATGGAAACAGTACAATATGACAACTCAAGTAGTTATTAAGAGTACAACATCACATAATACACTTGCACAAAGTAGTAATAGTATCAGCAGGTAATTGCAGATGATTTCAACAGGGAATGTTGTATAGATAAGGCAATGTCCAAATATGTGTCCAAAAGGCAGGATGACTCAGTAATGTTGGAACTGGAAGCAAGGGAAAATGTCAGACTTGAAGAATCACTTGAAGTTGATCAGACCAGGATGAAGTAGCAGAATTGTTTTGGTCAAACTACAAAGATAACTTAACTGCCTTCAGTTCTGGATGCATGTTGGATGGCAGATGTGGAATCTGGTTGAATAAAAAAAGCAGTTCACAGGTGGCTCTGGATTTGGTTTGGATGGCAAAACATCACAGGGAGTCACTTCCAGATGCAACAATGTCCCTGGTTTGTTCTATGGTTCTGCTGATGATAGGTTCTGCTGGTTCATGTGGTCTTACTTCAGTGGTGTTACAGTTATACTCATCACAAGGAGGGTCTTTTTTACATGCAACACACAGATCCAGTTTATGAGGCCCTCACAATGGATGACATTAGCAGTTATGAGCAAAACCAAGTATGGTCCTTTCCATCCGGGGCTGAGTGATTTTCTTCAGGAATGGACTTTGAGATAAAACTAGTCTCTGGGATGCAGGTTATTGTGGTCTTGCTCTCTTGGTCATTGGGCTGCATACAGAATGATACTACAGTATTTATGCAAAAGAGAACACAGGGATTAACAATAGGAAAGCATGGTCTCATCAATATCTTGCAATTCTAAATTCTTAGGGAGGGGGGTGGGAGGCATTCTCTTGAGTCTGCCCATCAGAATTTCACGAGAAGAAAAGGGTATTAAGTACACTTCTAATATGAAATAAAACTAAAGGCAATGCTTCTGGCTGTTTGAGACCATTTTTTCTCACACTTTACTTAGTCTAAGCTTAATAGTCTGACTAGCTCACTACTATCCAGAATCCTATGGTCTATGGGGACAATTGGACTGTAATTTAACATTTAAAGCTCTACAAAGCTGCTTTATTACTTCACTAGTAAAATGGGTTCCTTGGGCAGACTGGATACTACAGGGAAAACCAAATCTAGGGATTAATTCAGTGATTAGCTTTGTTGTTACAGTGTGTGAATTGATCTTGAATCATGGATATGTTTCCACCCATCCAGAAAAATTAGCAACTATTATAAGTGCATACTTGGATTTCTGTACTTGAAGGAGATCAACAAAATCCCACTGAAGGAGACAGAAAGGTCCCCAAAGCTTTTTTAATGACTTAAAGGAAAACTCCTCCATCTCCTACAGTTTATATCAATCCTTAGGTTTCTTTTCTCCCTACAATATGTTTCCTATTGTGCAGATACCAGAAACCTGCTTGCACTTTTTATAACTTTAATTTCCTTGCATTGGACTCAAAGGAAAGGAAAACCCACCTCATTTTTTAAGCGTAACTTCATATATCATAGGCACAGTTAAATCTGCTGTTTACCCTGTCAGGTACCGCTGTCAGTCTTAGATGGGCAATTAATCCTGCTAATGTCAGGTGCACAACTGCTATAAAAAGACAGAAAGCTGTGGAACTGTTTTCCACTGGTTAGAGGAGGAGAACTTAACACTCCCCTTTCATAGCAAAACAAAGCAATTAGATCAGTCGGGTTTAAAAGCAGCTGTCCCTTATTCTGAGAAATTTACATAAGCAGGATCATATTATTGAAATTTTAAGCTTTAAATGGCGGCCATTTATAATAGTATGTATGTTAAGATAAGTGTAGTATCAAAAGATATTTGTGACATTTGCAGAAAAGTCAGAAAATATTTTTTTTCTTGTAAAGTATCAACACATTTACCATTTTTAAGCCCCCCCCCCCCCACACACATACACACGCACACACGCAGGACAGAATTGCGGAAAGAGAGCCTGGTGGCAACCCTATTACCTAGGTGCACTGATACTGTGATTCATTGACTCAGTCATTCCTTACATTGTTAGAGTGCATGAGCATTTTGTAGTCCACAAAGGAAATGTGACCATTGATGGCAACCATAATATACAGATGTATTTACTTTAACATGCATTAGATATGTGCTATTGCATTAAAAAACATTAAGAAAAGGAAATCAGAAGTACTTAACTGTGTTTAAATGTATATACACACACACACACACACACACACAGTCAGATGTGCATTTAAACACAGTACTGCATCCCACATATACTGTGGTGGTGGTGCTGTGGTAGGGTTGTAACCTCACAGTTAGACGTTGCCCGTTCGATTCTCAGTTAGAGCGTCTTCTGCGTGGTAACATGCGTGAAAGGGCATTCATTCATTGAAGGTTGTGCATTAGGCCCAGCAAGCCAGCACGTAAAAACTCTACTGCCAATCATTAGCAGACCGGAGTTCCGCTGTGGCGACCCCTAACCGGGAAAAGCCGAAAGACACAAACAAACTGCATCCCACATATAGTATAGCACATTCTACATGCTACATACATTTTTATACACTTTCTCTCACCCACACCCACATATATATATAGTGTGTGTGTGTGTGTGTGTGTGTGTGTGTGTGTGTGTGTGTGTGTGTGTGTGTGTGTGTGTGTGTTTGTGTGTAGACACACACAGTTACACAAAATTGTCATTTTGATTTGTTTTTCTTTGAAGGACATGAAGTATACACACAGGCATATAATCTAGTTCTCTGTAAGACACATATTCATATGTTTTAAACTACACACATACTTTATATATGTGTATGTATGTTGCTTAATGTTTTAATTATTCACTGTCACACATTGGCTGTGCTGCACATGCAATTTTTGTCAAAGTCTTTATGTCAGTATTTTTTCTTTATATTGCTAAGTGCATTTATTACATATTATTATCCTTGCCAATGTAGCCCGAGTTGTGTTAAGTATGCTGTTAAGTATGTTAAGTATGTGTTAAGTATATAGATTTTAAGCTGTCCTCCTAGCCTATTAGTGAGTATCTACATTGTAAGGTACCTGGTCAGCCATAACACATCTCTGTACACCCCACCTCTTACCCCCTCCTCACTCACTACCTGTCCAGACTCGTTCCTTGTTACCTACTTAAGTATCACTTGATTAGCCCTGACCACTTTTAGCCCCTATCTCCCCTCTCAAGCTCCTATCTCCCCTCTCAAGCTACTACTAGTCTAACCCCTACTCCTGATCACTTTCTGTTCTCTCTCCTTACTCTGTCTTCTTACTGCCACACAGCCTCTCCCCACCACTCACCTCTATGTGTACACTCCCCTCATTCTGTACTTCCTAGCCACACTAACTCTCATCTACTCTACTTCCCCCACTCATCTCTCCATCCTAACAAATAGCCCTGTAACTATACTTCCCCCCTCTAGTCTTATATTTTGTTCAGTTCCTGCTAGTGGATTCCTTCAGAGCTCTGTGCATAAAATGTTAAATCATATCCACTATTTCTAGACACTAAAGAGCTCTGCCCTGCTGAAAAGCCTTTCTCTGATTGTTTTTCTTTTTCTTCTCTCACTGTGCCTCTTCCAGTGTTACCCCGCTCCGTTCGCTCCGCTCACTTCGCTCCCCTACCCTACCCCATTTCCCACCCACCCCTAGGGCTCTCAACCTTATACTTCTAGACCACACCCCCATCAATTCTCACCCCCAATTATCCTATTACATCACTCCATTCAACTACAACACATATTTCAACCACCAAACCTCCTAGCAATCAAGCACAACATTTATCACTACCACCACACCCACAACATCTCCACCCTAACCTACTCACCAATTTTACTTCCAAAGCAACTTTATCCTCACACTAATTCAAACATGTATAGCATACAACACCCCCTTCTCCATAAACTTTTATTTTATCAAGCAACTATCTCTATCCTACTTCTACTCTCTATACTCTCTTCCTATCACACCCATCTAAATATCACTTTTCCACCCACATGGCAAACTAAACCCATAACTTACCACACACAACTTCTAAACTTTCCTATTACAACCCCCAACTCTACATCCTTTTTAACCCCATCTCTCTATTATAACAAATTAGCAATAAAACCTAACACCCATACCTCACTCAAGTTATCTAAAATTCTGAATAAACTCACCAAACTATACTTAAACTTACTCCTAAAACTCTCCTGCTGTGGAGACATTCACCCAAATCCTGGCCCTACCTCAACAGAAAAAGCCAAAATAAAGCTACCAACTTCCCATTTCTTCAAGCCCAAAGCATCTCTCCTCCTCCTAAATATCAGTGCAAGAAGCATACTAAACAAAATACATGACCTGCATGCCTTGTTAGCACTATACAAACCTGACATAGTGGTACTAACAGAAACATGGCTTAAACCTGATGACCACAATAATGAGATCATAGCCCCAGGTTATGATATCTTGCGTAAAGACAGGACAGGTAAAAAGGGTGGAGGTGTAGCAATTCTATTCCAAAGCCACCTCTCACTAGAACTACTTGACTATAATAATGAAGAAATCAACAACGTAGAACTTATCCTAGCCAAATTTAAATTAAACCCAAACAAACAAATAATCATCGCAGGGGCATATATACCCCCAGGTAACAACAATCCCATTATGGAAAACATGTTAAGTTGGTTGTCACTCTCCCTTCCTTACGAAACAATACTACTAGGTGACTTTAACATAGATTGGGCCAACTGCTCCAAAGATTATCCCTCAGAGCATATCAACCTTTATGGGTTCTCCCAAATAATCACAACCCCCACTAGGACAGACAAAACAACCAAACGTCAGTCCATTTTGGATTGGATTCTGGTATCTCACCCCACTTTTGTACATCAATCTGGCTGTTTACCTGACAGTCTAAGTGATCATCAACCCACCTACCTAATTAGGAGCAAGACCCAACACCTACCCAACCTACCTCTACTAAAAATAATACGTAATAAAAAAAGCTTCAGAGCCAATGACTTTAATAAAGCAATAAATTGCTGCAACTGGCTCCCTCTTAAACAACTACCTCTCAATGAAGCTGTACAGTACTTTAACTCTACCTTCCTACGTATCCTAGACCATCATGCCCCTACAAGATCCATCAAGACAAAAACCCACCAAGCCCCATGGCTCACCAAAGAGACAAAAAAGATAATGAAAGAAAGGGACAAACTCTGGATAGCTTCCCACAAAGATTCTAACACTATCCTAAGGTCAAAGTATACAGAACTACGTAATATAGCCAAGAGACTAACTAAACTAGACAAGTCCAACTATTACAAAAACCTACAGGATAAATATAGCCATAATCCACATAAATTCTGGACCTCCATTAATAGACTACTTCACCCTGGAAAATCATCCACTCCCACCCTTGTACTGCCAAACAACCAAGATGATATTCCTACTCAATTTAATAAATTATTTACAGAAACAGTTCAAAATCTAGCCAATACCCAGAAAAATAATGATACCCCTATACAATATTCTACTGCATATAACAGTCATACAAAAAATAATTTCTCTACCTTTTCCCTACAAACAGTGTCCACTAAAATGGTTGCAAACCTCCTTAGGAAGCTAAAACCAACTACACTAGCTGCCGATAAACTCCCTGCTGATTTCCTTCAGATAGCAGCAGACACCATATCCTACCCAGTGTCAATTCTTATTAATAGATCAATCTCAGAACACAAAGTTCCCACCCACTGGAAAATCTCCCATATTGTCCTCTGCATAAAGGTGGCAACTCCTTAGAGCTAACCAACTATCGTCCAATTGCCATACTATCACCCTTATCAAAAATTCTAGAAAGAGTTGTCCACTTGCAACTAATGCAATATCTTCAACAAAATAAACTACTATCCAACTCCCAACATGGCTTCAGACCCTCCCACAGCACAACCACTGCCCTTCTATCCTATACAAATACAGTCAATCACTTTAGAAACCAAGGTCTTTGCGTATCTTCCATCTTCCTCAACTTATCAAAAGCCTTTGACATGGTTAACCACAATCTGCTCCTCAATACTCTATCTAGTCTCAATATTTGCACCTCCACCATACTATGGTTCAGCAGCTATTTATCAGAATGCCAACAAGCAGTTCTCTGGCAAGAAAAGCTGTCCCCCCTCTTACCAGTTTCCATAGGAGTCCCTCAGGGATCAGTCCTTGGCCCACTACTGTTCTCCCTCTTCACTAACGACATTTCATCTTCACTACCCACTGCTACAGTAGTTCAATATGCTGATGACACCACCATAACCTGTGCTGCCACCAGCATTAAGGAACTACACACCATCACCCAATACAACTTTACCCAAGCAGAAACCTGGTTTACTAAAATACAACTTCTTCTCAACCCAAAGAAACCAAACTAATACTATACACCCCTGGCAGATCATCCAACTCAGACTATAACCTCACTATAAACTCCAAAAACAATATTCAAATCACACCAACCAACCACACCAAACTACTAGGAGTTGACATTGATAACCACCTAAAGTATGATATCCATATAGCACAAACCATCAAAAAGGTAAACCGAAAACTGGGTCTGCTCTATAGAAATAAAAAGTTCATGACTAATCAGACCGAAGCCACTATTTCAAGAAGCCACCTCCTCTCTATCCTTCTCTATGCTTTCCCTATCTTAACTAACCTTCACCGGACCGAACTTCACAAAATGGAATCATGCTACAACAAAATTGCCAAATTTGCAACAGACTCCTCAAATAGATCCCATCACTGTCTTTCCCTAATGCAACTCAAGTGGCTGGAACTTCCTCAGCTACTTAGACTCAATCAAGCCATAGTTGCACATAAACTCTACTACTACCCTGAAAAACTCCTGCCCCCCAACAACTAATTAAGCCCTACACCACCACTAGAGCCCTGAGATCTAGCAATCAAAATCTCATTCAAGTAATTAGACATAAAAATGAAGCAGGTAAATCTCTCTTTGCCTGCACAACAGCACAAACCTGGAACTCACTCCCAAACAATATAACCAGCACTACTTCTTGCACCCATTTCAAACACCTCTTGAAATCCTACTATTCTAACATCTGGCTCTGCTCTTGCTATACCCCAGGGTAGCAACATCTATGCTCAGTTGCAAGGACTATGCTACACTACAACAGTTTCCTTTACTGAGCTCTACTGCTATCCCACAGATTCATCCTAACATTTCATCAGTCTATAAGCAGTAAACATTCCAACACTTGTACTGTTCAGTACCATATCCCTTACCTGAAAAACACTCTAATCTGTTTCTAGACTAACATAATATCTAACAGAGCTTATCTTACTCTCATCCTACCTATACCTTTACCCTATTTTATGCCACTATGGGCATTTATTTACTTCTCGGTTATACTAAAGCATAAATGTATTACAACTTTATATTTACTAATATTTCAAAGGGAAAAAAAAATTATATATATTTGTATTATTTGTACTAATTGTATATTCTACTAGAGTACTGACTGTATATTCTACTAGAGTTATCACATGCCATGTAAATGGTCCTCTGTACTACTTATAAATGTTAAGAATTGCTTTGTACTGTTGTAATCTAATATTGTATTGTATCATGGAGCTTTTCTCCCCGGGCCTCCGCTGAAAATGGACCTGTGTCCAGTCGGACTTTCCCGGTTAACAAAAATAAAATAAATAAATTGTGGCTGAAAAGGGTCCTGGGACCAATTCACTTTCCTGTTACCACGGTATAAATAAATAGAAAATAGAAAATAGAAAAAAAGAGGGGTGAACATGACAGAAATAATTAAGGAACTGGTAAAGCACATTTAATTCAGCATCATTCATGAGAGAGAGAAAACTTCTCAGTGAAGGCATTGGGAAGTAGCAGACAGACTTACTTTAGAGTACTTGTCACCTGTACATAAATAGCAAGGATCCTTTACTGCAGTTAGAGTTTTCAGACCTCAGCATAATAGTGTGGGAGAAGGTCTATCAATTCTTTTAGAACTACAAAATAATAATTTTAGAAAAGCCTGATATTTACCTACTTTCTTTTGCTGGAAGTAGCTAACAGCTTTTTATAGCATAAAACAAGCTCTGACAGACACATAAATAAAGCTCAGTCTGGGAAACATAGAAGTAGCTCTGTTACAGAAGGTGTGTTTAGATTACAGTGCTTCATAGTCCTGCCATTCTAACTTAATATCATGAGAAAACACCACCACTTTGTAATGTCTAGCATGACTCATAAGAAGAGGACTTGAAAGTATTCTGGGAATAAGGAATGAAAACAAGAAAACAAGATCACATTATCAAGGCAGGCCCCATCATCTGCCATTTTGGGGGAAACACATTAAAATTGTAAAAGAAGCATGTTGAGTGATTTTGAGGCATTGAAATAGCTCAGTAAACAAAGATACAATGAAAAAAAATGTGTTTGAGTTATAATGTGGAGTTTTCCTTTGATGATTGAACAAATACATGAACTGATTTTAACACATTATGTTCTAAGCAAATTATACAGGTATTTACAAAATTATGAGCAACTTCTGAAAGATGAGGGTCATGCCAACCACAAAGAAACTTGTTTTTTAATGAATTTTTGCCCAAATGAAAAGGCAAGTTGTGACACCCCTGCACTGGCCCAGTAATCAAGGAGCCTCAATCCTCATCACTGGCAAGAGTGGGGAATGTACACACTGGGAGGATGACAAGTCAACACACAGTAAAGTGCAATTTCCCTTAAGAGCACACAGAGATCACAGTCAGTCTGGGTCTGGTTTCTCCCTCTTTCTCCAGATCCCTAATAAGATTCCCCACTGGCATAGCTATAGAGCTCAGATCTCAGCTGAATGGCCAAGCCAAAACCTCCAGCAGCCTCTCTGTCCAACCAGTCCTTCATGTCCCTGCCCAAGTAGCTGACACACACACACACTTTGAGATTTGATCGATATGCAAACACACACACACACACACACACACACATACACACACACACACACACACACACACACACACACACACACACACACACACACACACACACACACACACACACACCTGGGAAAGGATGGCAAGGGTTTATTAGCTATGTCCCCTTCTACCCAGGCTGGCACAGGTTTATTAGCTATGTCTCCTTCTTCCCAGACTATGAGGTAGTTCCAACTGCCACCAGCCAAATCTTTATCAGCTATTTAAGGCCCTTAACAAAGTGTATCCAATCCTATTGTGTAATGTTACTATTATCCAAATGACAGTCTGACCAAGAGCAAGGCAATTTAGGAGTGGTCTGTACAGTGTCACCATAGAGATATGCAAGTACTCTAAGAACTTAAATATGTCTCACAAACAGAAGCCACAAAGATAGGTTTAGTATAAATTCAATTATAAATAATAAAAGAACAAGACAATGCTAAATATGCATTCACAGTGACTTCAGAGTTCAAAATCACAGGAAATATTTAAAATAACATTGCATGACAGTCTCAAATAAATAAAGAAAACATCTAAGCTATACTTTACTATATTCCTATCTGAATCTAAAAGAGTTATTATGCCCTAGAAACTTACTTACAGAACAACACACAGGCAGAAGTGCAGAAGGTGGTGATGAGTGGATGTTTCCAGGTCAAAGACAAAATACAAAATGCACAGTCTCTGTCTCTGAGAGAGTGTTCTTAAATTAACATCAAATATTACTGCTGGGTTAGCTTGGAAGACATCACTTTTTGTCACCTGACTTTAGTTCCTAATCTAAACCCCCTTTCTCAGAAACTAACAGAATCTAACATCTCTGTCTGAAAATACATATCTCTCTGATGTTTGAAGACCCTGCAAGTCATAAAACAATAAATCACTTCTGTGTCTCAAACCTAGTAATTGCTTCTCTTCCAAGACAATACAAAAACTTCTAGTTCTAGACATTGTATCTGCTACTGAACAGCAACTGAAAGATAACTTTTTATAGCACAATCATAAAACAATTTAATTTCAACTTATTTTCTTGAAGTTTTAAAGTTAACCCTCTATGTACTAGTTTCTACTGTTAAAACATATACATTTACACAATTACAATAGTTTATATACATTTCTATTTTAAGCATGATGTGGTTACATTTTTGCTCAGTACTTTACAACTTTACATACACTTCTGTATGAATCAGATTAATATTCACAAATGACATAGAATTATTTACAAAATTCCAGATAGCTGGGCTGGCAGTATCTCCTTTTGTGACACAAGTGATATGTTTTAACCAAGAGATTTAGGAAATTTAATGGGGCTACAAGCTGACCATCCTGATGGCACCACACAAGATCCAAAGAGTGATTTACAGCCATCACTTACCCACCTCCTTTTCTCAGAGTCCTCTGTCTGGTCATCAAAAGACAGTAACTCCTGTAAAGAAATGTCATTTTCATTTAACTGCTGCAAGAATATACCCTGAAGAGAATAAGACAATGCAGCCTGTCATGTTGTAATATCTGCAAATGTGTTGCTTTTGGTTACAAAAGATTTTATTTGTGACACATTTTACTACAGCTATTTCTCTTGATGGTGATAAAACGTCAAACAGTTCATTAACAAAAATTACATTTTTAATAACTGTCGTTGCTAAAGTTAAATAACCCCTTTCTTCCAAAGTGCACCAAAATCATGAACAACATTGTATACATAGTGGATATAAAAAGTGTGCACACCCCTGTTAAAACACCAGATTTTTGTGATATAAAATTGGGACCACAATAAATAATTTCAAAACTTTTCCCACCGTTAGTGTGACCAATAACCTGTACAATTCAATTGAAAAACAAAAAAAAACCTGTTAGGGGAAAATATAAAAAATAAAAAAGTACAATAAGCTGGTTGCATAAGTGTGTACGCCCTTAAACTAATACTTCATTGAAGCACCTTTTGATTTAATTAGAGCATTCAATCTTGTGTACACACCTGCCATCAATTAAAGAGACTGTGATTAACTCCAAATAAAGTTCAGCTGTCCTAGTAGGATTTTTCTGACATTTACTCAGTTGCCTGCTACAGCAAAAGCCATGGTTTGCAGACAGCTTATAAAGCATCAAAGTGATCTCATTGTTGAAAGGTATCAGTCAGGAGAAGGGTACAAAAAAATTTCCACAGCATTGGATATACCATGGAACACAGTGAAGACAGTCATCAAAAAGTGGAGAAAATATGGGACAACAGTGACGTTGCAAAGAACTGGAAGTCCCTCCAAAACTGATGAAAAGGCTGCCAAGAGACCTACAGCAACACTGAAGGAGCTTCATGAATTTCTGGGAAGTACTGGTTGTGTACTTCATGTGACAACAATCTCCCATATTCTCCATATGTCTGGACTATGGGGTAGGGTTGCAAGACGGAAGCCTTTTCTTACACAGAAAAACATCCAAGCCTGGCTAAAATTAGCAAAACAATACATCAAGTCTCTCAAAAGCATGTGGGAAAGTTTGTTATGGTCTGATGATACCAAGGTTAAACTTTATGGCCATAATTCCAAAAGGTACATTTGGCACAAAAGGAACACTTCACATCACCAAAAGAACACCATCCCCATGGTAAAGCATGGTAGTGGCAGTATCCTGCTTTGGGGTTACTTTTTTCAGCTAGAACTGGTGCTTTAGTCAAGGTGGAGGGAATTATGAATAGTTCCAAATACCAGTCACTTTTGGCCCAATACCATCAGGTGTCTGCTAGAAAGCTGACAATGAAGAGGAATTTCACCGTTCGACACAACAATAACCCCAAGCATCCAAATGAACAAAAGAATGGCTTCACCAGAAGAAAATTAAAGTTTTGGAATGGCCCAGCCAGAGCCCAAACCTAAATCCAATAGAAAATCTGTAGGGTGATATGAAGAGGCTTGTGCACATTAGATGCCCTTGCAATCTGACAGATTTGGAGCACTTTTGCAGGGAAGAGTGGGCAAATATTGTCAAGTCAAAATGTGGCATGCTACCCAAGAAGACTGAATGTTCTAATTAAATCAAAAGGTGCTTCAACAAAGTATTAGTTTGAGTGTGCACACTTATGCAACCAGCTTATCTTACATTTTTTATTTTTTATATTTTTCCACTAACAAATTTGTTTGTTTTTCAATCAAATTGTACAGGTTATAGGTCACATTAAAGGTGGGAAAAGTTTTGAAATGATTTAGTGTGGTCTTGTTTTTTTATATCACAAAAACCTGGCATTTTAACAGGGGGGTGTGCACTTTTTATATTCACTGTAGCATGATTCAGTAAATATGATCACTGGTTGATCTTTGCCAATTTTACATGCTTCGGTTATAGTTCAGCTACTAGAGCAGATACCTTTCTGTTTAATTGTCCAATTAATAAAACATTTCCCGGGATTCAAGAAGGTTTTAGGCTTGTGCCAAGCGTCCTCACTACAGATGGTGCAGCATCGCCATATGAATATGTATGAGGGTGCGCCGCCACACCCTTGACATGCACAGGAAACATGTGCAAATGCAGGGGGCATGTACAAGTGCTCTATGAAGGCATAAACATGCCCTGACAGTTGCAAAACCTACTATGCCTACTAGTAGGGCCCGCCTCTAATAGTAAGTAATTCAGTGTTCGTGGATACCGAAATGTATACTAAGCATACAAGAGTGTCCACGAACAGTGAAATAAAATTGAAGTAGTAAACACACAAGCATGTAGAGGAATGTTGAGCCCTGTCCCTAGAACTTTCACAATTAGATTCCCCGTGTCCCTATTATACATTTGAATTGCTGCAATATCAAAGGTGTAAGCAAAGTGCAGCATGTTTTCCCATTGCTGCCCTCCGCCGAGTGTAGCTTACACATCAAATTCATTCAAATAGAGAAAAACATGCAGAATCAATGGAAATGTCAATAGTGTAGTGTTTAGAGCATCCGCCTAACGAGCAGGCATTCACGGTTCGAGCCCAACAATAACACATATCATTTTCCATGTGGAATGAATGTTGTTTTGCTATAAAAGCAACATAAGAGTATTGCATGAGATATTTAACTTAAATATCATTCAATTAAAGTGGCACTGTCATAATGAATAAGGCACTATTAAGCAAGTGTAAGCAGCAGTAAACATATATAAGTACAAGTAAGCAAGTCTGAGTGAGCTTGCGCGGGTCTAAGCAGTGCCCAGCATAGGAAATGTATATAAGTATGTAGAGATATATAATATGTGCCCCCGACACCCCCCAACTATATATTCTAACTCCAGGGTCACACTACAGTGGGGAAGGGGGCATATCCCATTTACTTGCCAATAATACTTGTCGGTCAAATGAAGTGTCAGTCAAATGAAGTGTCGGTAAAATGAAATTTCGGTCATTTGGTGTCGGGCAAATGGATGTCTGTCAATCGGAAGTTAGAGCAAATGAAGTAGACCTATATATATATATATATATATATATATGTATATATATATATATATATATATATATATATATATATATATATATATATATATATATATATATATATATATATATATATGTGTGTGTGTGTGTGTGTGTGCACGTAGATATACAGAGATATACAGCTATGATAGGAAACAGCACACAAGAATGACATATGTTCACTGGCTATGCCAATGGAAGTGAGGGGCCCAACCAAGAAACATGAAACACGTAGCATGACCTTCCACCCCACCCCCAGCCAGACACGGGAATCATACACACAAACCCACAAACAATGTAAATAGTCCACTGCTCCCCAGACCACAGACAGAATACAACTGGAAGGGGTACACAGTGCACCCATGAAATCTAATCTTGGAACACAGATAGGAGCGTCCCTTGCAGGACACCCAAAAATTGCCAAGACCAAAAGAAGGTGATACACCAACCATTCTGGCTGGGGTGTATAACTACCCAGAATACAAGGGTGGGAATGCCTGATGACCTATGGGTTGAGACAATTGTATGACATGGGTCCCGTGAAGTGGAGAGTAGGCAGCGTGTAGTGGTGTGTTCAGAACCAAACAGGATCCAGAGTAAGAATGGGTGCTGTAGAGGAGGTGCGGGTGGGGGAATTATGGGTAGCTACTTATGGGTCTAGGTGTGCAGGTGTTGGCTGATGTGGGCCTATATGGACAGCACCAGGGATGTAAGCAAATATGTTCATTGGACAGAGGTGTCGCCCAATGAGCAGGCACACCCAGTACAAGTCCCACTGCAGCAAAGTGTAATCTATATGGCAAGGAACGGAATAACCAGATGTAGATGTACATATGTAGAGGTATGTGTGTGTATATCTACCCATTGAGAAATAGAGATAAGCCTCTCCCTCTCCGTAGTACAAATGTGTACATACAGAGACAGAATACATATACATACCCACATATAGATATATACATATGCAGACACCCATAGACCCATATGTTGTTGGAGATGTATATATATATATATATATATATATATATATATATATATATATATACGGATCTACTTCATTTGCCCTAACTTCCGATTGACCGACACCCATTTGCCCGACCCCATTTGACCAAAATTCCATTTGACCGACACTTCATTTGACCGACAAGTATTATTGGCAAGTAAAAGGGATATGCCCCCTTCCCCACTGTAGTGCGACCCTGGAGTTAGAATATATAGTTAGGTGAAGCCCCCCACTTACTTTTGTTTTACTAAGCAATACTAAAGCAAAATTAAACAATATAATATGTGCCCCCACCCCCCCAACTATATATTCTAACTCCAGGGTCGCACTACAGTGGGGAAGGTGGCATATCCCATTTACTTGCCAATAATACTTGTTGATCAAATGAAGTGTCAGTCAAATGAAGTGTCGGTCAAGTGAAATTTCGGTCATTTGGTGTCGGGCAAATGGGTGTCAGTCAATTGGAAGTTAGGGCAAATGAAGTAGACCCATATATAAATATATATATATATATATATATATATATATATATATATATATATAGATATATATAGATATATATATATATATATATATATATATATATATATATATATATATATATATATACACACACACACACAACATATATATATATATATATATATATATATATATATATATAGACAGCAATGTATACATATATACATGTATGCATACATATACAGATATATCTGCATACAGT
>NC_056741.1:1428876817-1428941817 GCF_019279795.1 Protopterus annectens
TTACCCCCAGAGATGATCTCCGCTGGCCAGCACAACCATGTCGAACTCAGGTTTGATGGATATGCTCCACCTATGGGAATCCATGTCACAGTGAGCCACACACTGTAGTGAGTTGAACCTTGCCACAACAATAACTGGAAGATGCTGGAGGGTCAGCTTCCTGACACAGACACTCCCCATACTTTGGAACAACATCCCTAACTACATTATACAGAGCCCCTCACTAACACTCTGCAAGAGAAACCTTAAAGAGTGGATTGGGAACAGTAGATGCACCCCAGGGTTCCCACCATTGGCTCTGCTCCACAGAGGGTCAGTTAATGAATCAATGGGGTGGCAAAAGCTGACACATTTTGGCTGGGCTTATGAATGGCCTGTGGCAGTTGGCCAAGTACCTACCTATGAATCTATACATACAGTATCTGCATATGCTGATAGCTTAATTTACTGTTCAGATGTTGACTTACCTTGTGCCAGTGGCAGTTGTGTGAGCAATAGTTGAAGGCTGCCTATGTTGGATGCACACAGTAGACTGCCTATACATGACAATTTACAGGTAGTCTTGTGTGTGTGCCATCCATTTTTACTGTGTGTGCAGGTGGAGAAAGGTGTCAGTCCCTAGGTGCCTACACTGTCAGTGTGTGTGCTACACGTTCCCTCCTTGCCAAGGCATGGGCATACTGGGCATGCCTCCGTCTGCCTACTGGGGCTGGCTCAGGGTGTTCATGGACTGAGTACCTCTGTGCCTGTGGTGCCTTTGGCAATGGTGGTGGGCTGTGAGGGCCTTCACCATTCTGTCCCTGCTGCAGCTGTTTCCGCAGGACCATATTGTGTAGCAAGGCACACACTATGAAGATGTGGGCACATGTGCCTGGAGAGTACTGCAAGGCTCCAACAGATATGTCCAAGCAACAGAACCGTGATTTCAGCATCCCAAACACACTCTGTGATGATTCTGGTTTGTGTGTGTGCCTCATTATGGCATTCCTGCATGGGTGTGTGCGCATTTCTGATGGGAGTCATCATCCACGGTTCCAGTGCATAGCCAGCATCCCCCACCAGGTGGCCATTTGGGATGTCCCCCCTGGCAAATAACCGATACAGCTGTGAGGCATGCCAGATGTGGGAGTCGTGATAGCTTCCAGGGCTGCCAGCACACACATCCATGATAATGCCCTGTTCATTGCACATGACCTAGCAGTTGATGAAGGGGTATCCTTTGCGGTTTATGTAGCGCCTACCCTGCTCACCGGGTGGTGTCTTGATGTGTATATGCATGCAGTCTATTGCATCCAGTATCTCCGTGTATTCTGCTACACGGTGGAAGAGACACATATTGCTGGCCAACTCCTCCTGCGTTCGGGGGAAGTATATGTGCTCATTGGCATGTGGTAACATAGCATCCAGGAATTGGTGTGGTACCCTGGATGCTGATGCCTGTGAGATCCCCATGATATCCCCAGCTGGTCTTTGAAAGGTACCTGTAGCTAGTATTCTCAGGCTTACACATACCTTCGTATCCACTGGGATGGGTTCCCCTCTGTTTGTTTTGGCTCTGAGGTGTGGCTGGCACAGCTCCACAAGTTGCTGTAGGATGTCCCTGTCCACCCTGTAATGCTCTACTATCTCCAGATCATGTAGCCCCTGGTAGGTTACCCTGGGGTCTGAACACTCTCCTCCTCCTCTGGTGCCTGAGGTGGTCATGTGCATCATCATCCACACCACCTTCAGTCTCCAACACATGCTCGTGGATCATAGGTTCATAGGTTCATAGGTAGGTACTAGGCTATTGGCCCTAGGGCCTATATAAGCCTAGCCAAAAGGTACCTTGGCTTTCGCCACCCAAGAAAATTATTTTCCTGTGTCACTGTCGAGCAGAGCCACAGAAGTGATCCCCAGGATGAATTTCCTATCTCCCATCCAATCATCAAGATTTTTCTTGAAGAGTGCTAATGAGGAGCTTTGTTTGATATAGATAGGTAGTTTGTTCCAGAGTATGGGAAGTCTCTGGGACAGGAATCTATCTCTCCAGCATGTTCTGTTTATTGTGGTGACAAGGTTTAGGTTCCTAGAGTGTGTAGCTCGTAGGGATTGGGATTTCTTTAAGTAGAGCATGTCTAAAAGCTCTGGGTTTGACATAGCTTTGTGTGTTAGGCAGAGATATCCTCTGAGTAGGCGATATGCGATGGAGTAAAGCTGCAGTTTGTTGAGACGGTCTGCGTAGGGCATCTGTTTGAGGCTGGTAATCCTCTTTGTGAGGTATTTCTGTGGCCTTTCCAGTTGTTGTAGATGTTTTGTGAGGTACATACCAAAAGGGGCATTGTACTCTATAATGGGTCTAATGAGTGATGAGTAGAGGGAAACAATTACCTCTTTTTTCCTGGATGAGAAACCTTTTGTGATGAGGTGTGCCACGTAGAAGGATTTCCTGACTACTGTGGCGATGCGATTATCAAGGAGAGACTACTGTCCACCTGTGTCCCAAGGTCTCTTATCACACTTTTGGTGTTAAGTAGACTACCGCCTATGTGGTAGTTCATGGGTACAGAGCTTTTACCAAAAGGGATGACAATGCACTTTTTGGCCTTGAGCTTGAGGCCATGGCTTTGACACCAGGCATCTGTCTCAGCGAGGCCCTTTTGCAGGTTGTCCACATCTTTTGGAGTTTTGATTATGGCTCCTAGTTTGCAGTCATCTGTGAACTTTGTTAGACAAAGACATTCTGTGTTAGTCTGTACTTCAGAGACGTAGATGCCAAACAGGAGAGGACCCAGGACTGAACCCTATGGTACTCCACTTGTCACTGGTCTGAAGTTGGATTTGGAGTCTGCTACTTTCACAGTGTGGGTTCTGTCAGTGAGCCAGTTGGCAACCCATCTTGTGACATAGGGATTTATACTTAGTTTAGTGAGTTTATCTATAATTCCAGAGTGGGGGATGGTGTTGAAAGCCTTAGCGAGATCTAGATAGGCTGTGTGAACTACCTTACCCTCATCTACGGCTTTGGTGACTGCTTCAAAGAAGTCTATCAAGTTTAGGAGACATGATCTGCCTTTTACAAACCCAAACTGGGTGGGCTCCCAAGTTTGGAGATTACCAGTGTCATTGTTTATAAGTTCCATGATGATACATTCCATAGCCTTGCAGACCAGGCTCGTTAGGCTAATGGGGTGGTAGTTTCTGGGGACTGTGGTGGCTCCCCCTTTGTGGAGTGGGATAACCATCACTGTGCGCCATTCAGTGGGCACATAGCCTGAGGTGAGGCTATGATTGAACATGGTACTTAGGTGGGGTGTTAGTTCATTCTGTTGTTCATGTAGAACACAGCCTGGGATGTTGTCAGGTCCCATGGATGCTGTGTTCTTGGCTTTGGATAGTGTGTTTTTTACCTGTGTAGCCATGATTACAGGAACTTTGCATTCTTCTGGTATAGAGATGGGCCCTTTAGGGGATGACAGGGGGGTAAAGTTAGCACTGAACCTATCTGCCAGGATGTTGGCAATATCAGTTGGTTTTGTATATTCAGTGTCATTGCACTGTAACTCAGAGCAGATCTGAGTGTTGCCATTGAGATCATTGACATAGCTATAGAATGCTTTGTGGTTGTCTTTTGAGTCAGTGGTGATTTTGTTTTCATAACTAGCTTTGGAGGATTTTATGAGGGATCTTAGCTTCTTACTGAGGCTGACCAGGGAGTTTCTCCAATCATGGCATTTTACTCTTTTTTGCAACAATTTCTTTCTTCTGTTGTAGTTTGTTTATGGCAGGGGACCACCAGATTGGCTTCCTTTTTTGGAGGATAGCATCTTGGTTCTGTTAGGGATTACATGATCCATGCACTCGTGTAAGTGCTTATAAAGTGCATTTGTGTAGGATTCAGCAGTCATACCTCTATTGTTCGTCAGCATGGGTGTCATGAAGTTTGCCACTTCTGTCTTAAGAAGCGTGAAGTTGGGTTTGGAGAAATTTTTTACTGTGGTTTCCCTAATGGGGGTGGGGGAGGGATGTGGATGTCTAGGGTGATTAGCTTGTGGTCGGATCTGACCAACGAGGAATTGACCTCTGGTGTGGAGCACCGGTTGCCCATGTTGATAATAACCAGGTCTAGGATATTGCTGCCCCTTGTGGGGGTGTGGATAAGTTGATCCAAGGCATTGGAATTTATGAATTCCAGAAAACGTTGAGCACAAGGTTTGGTACATGAGTAGTTTCCCAATTAATGGTAGGGTAGTTGAAATTGCCAATTATTAGTGTGTTAGGTTGTACCCTAATATTTTTCAGTGTATCAAGAAATGAGGAGTGGGAATCCTGAGGCATGGTGGGGGATCTGTAGCAAGCTACAATTTGGATTGCGGTCTTGCCCAGAGTTAGTTGCACTTGGATAATCTCGGATGCATTATGCTAAGCAACTAGCCTGGAGGTGTGGATATCCTTAATGAATATGGACACGCTTCCACCTTTAGTGTTTCGGTCCAGGTTAGCTGGCCAAAAGGTGTGGTATGAAGCTATGGCAGCCCCTAACATGTACATAATAAAAGTTCCCCATCTGTATACACCACTGGTGCAGAGTATATGGGAATACACAAATGTGTGTGAGGTGCTTTCACACTTTATAGTATTGTGTTATGGATGCTGCTGATGTCAGTGGGTGTGTATGAGCTGTTCCAGCTGCAGCGTGTCTTAATTATGGGTTTTGCAATGAGTACTGCAAGTGTATGGCCTTTACTGTGAAGATCTACTTGCCTGCCTTAATTAATCTGTTGCCCTTTAATTCACTTTTAGACCTGGATCCCCTCCCATTATCAGGCATGCATCCACCTGCCGTCTTTCTTGTTTTGTACTTTCCCTACCCAGTCATGGAAAAATGTGCCTTGTAGCTGATATACTGCAAATCGATTTTGTTCTGCTTTGACACTTTACTATTTTCTTTGCAGTACAGCCCATCCCCTTTCCTGTTCTGCAGGTAGCTGCTTGCAGCCTTGTTAGCTATTGTCAATGGCCCACTGTAGGCTCCTAGGTGTTAATTAGTCATTTGTACTCCAATTTCACTGCTGCAGCATTTCCTTATTTATTTCCTATATCCTTCCTATTTTAGCTGCAGTGCATGCTGCGCATACCAGTTTACTGGTTTTATGTGTGTTTTCATCTCCGTTCACATGCATACTAGGTTACCTTGTGTACTCTCAGCTAAGTGTAGCTATGGCCAATTCGACCCACCCCTATCCTGCAGCTTTGCCTAGCTAGGGTCAAACCAGTTTAGCAATGCCCCAATGTGCTTACAGCAATGGCGACACACCCCTCTCTTGATGTCATCTTTATCTCAAGGGCACATCTTGGTGTTATAATACAGATTTCATCAGAACCAATCACATAACAGCAGTACTTGCATTATATACCTGATTTGGCGCCAAAAATCTATTAATTATGTTAATCTTAAAACAACATTGTTCCCTAAGGACTATACTAATAAAATACTGTGCTAAAATAAAATATATTTTAACATTTTAACATACTTATGATATACTAAACAGTGATAAAAGTACTAATTAAATAATAATAATTTATTTAATGCTAAAATTCTAAAATAAATTAGGTATATTAAATGCATTGAAAGTTGGATATATAATGGTGATGTTGGGTGGATTCCTATAAACTGTGATATTACCTATAAAAATGTATTGTTTACTATATAAAAAACTGCTCATTCTGTAACATATTCCTATAGTTGATGTGTGTAGGCTTATTATTTACCGCGTCAGAGATATAAAATATGTATAAGAATATATATGAAATATATATCTCCTCCAGACACATGAAACCATACTAAAATATTGTAAAAACTAGTGAATATACTGTGTGATGCATATAAGGTATATAAAGTGAATAAAATAATGCTTGAAACTCGATGGTTGTTTCCAAAGAGACTAGTTCAATGCTAACAAAGGTTTCAAACTAATGAAGTCATTAAGACCTGGTGGTGTAGTGGCATCTGTGCATATTTGCCATCTACTTTCTTTCCATGCCAGAAATGTCTTCCAATTTCCTCCTTTGTCCTTAACATCTACTTGATCAATAATGGAAAACCTAAACTTGTGATCTGTCCCTTTTTCCTGAATGTGTCTGTATAATGCGTTTTTAGTGTCTTCCTTTTTTATCCTGTACATATGTTCGTATATTCTTCTATTGATCTTCCTCTCCGTTTTGCCTATGTAGAAGGCCGGACACATGGTACAAGTGGCTATATACACTAGGCGCTGGGAGTTGCAATTACCTGTTGTGCAAAACACCTTTGTTTGCATGATGTTGCCAAGTCTAATGGTATTAGAAGTGTTGATGTACTCCAATTTCACTGCTGCAGCATTTCCTTATTTATTTCCTATATTCTTCCTATTTCAGCTGCAGTGCATGCTGCGCATACCAGTTTACTGGTTTTACGTGCGTTTTCATCTCCGTTCACATGCATACTAGGTTACCTTGTGTACTCTCAGCTAAGTGTAGCTATGGCCAATTCGACCCACCCCTATCCTGCAGCTTTGCCTAGCTAGGGTCAAACCAGTTTAGCAATGCCCCAATGTGCTTACAGCAATGGCGACACACCCCTCTCTTGATGTCATCTTTATCTCAAGGGCACATCTTGGTGTTATAACACTACGCTGTGAGGTGCATCCTTACACCAGCAGGGAATCTACGATTCACTATTACTCCTCTCATTTGCATGGCATTGCCTACTAATTCCTAGCTACTGCGCATAACACTGTCACTGCCCCTTAGCAACCCTTGTGCCATAATATGGTGTAGCATGCCTGCCATTGACTATTATGGGGAAATCGTGATATGTGTTTCATTATAGTTTTATTCTATATTTTTGTATATTCCTTGCGATCCCCTTTGCGCACCGCTGCCCTGTGCTTCCCACGTCGTGATAGTGCGACTATATATATTAAATGTTAATTTTATATATTTTGTACATTTTTTATGCCAATGGCTATATATTTAGCCATTGGCATATATTAACAATATAATACATGTGTTTGGTTGGCTGCCATGGCTCCGATTTTATGTTTGCAAAAATGTAAACCGTTTTCTGCGGTTTACATTTCTGCATGCTTACACTATGCCTGCACCACTTCCTGAATTGCTACATACCTTCATCTGCATGCTACACTGCTGCACATGGGGTAATTAGCATACAAGACTCGAGAGTTTTGCGGGCGTAGCATACGCAGGTAGTGCACGTGGAAACAGCCAAAATCCTGAATCGCTCGGTGGCCATATTTGGTGTTAGAACGCCGACGTTAGACCTGCACCTGGCGCAAGCTTCATGAATCCCGGGGTCTGTCTTGTGTACAAATGGAAAAGGCTGTTACGAGTTCACCATCATCTCTTCGAACAGAGGAGTCATCTACAAAAAGGATGAGATCTGGATTCTGTAAAGGAAAATCTTTCAAATCTAACCTAGGAGTAATCATATTGTTAGTAACAACTACACAACAGTGGGGTTCTCCTTTATCTGGTGTAGGGATTAAAGACGTAGTGTTAAGGGGTGGTTATCAAGCAATGAGTAGAGAAGGGTTATTAAGTAAAGTTAATTCATATTTGGGCAATTATGCAGCAGGTAAAATATTGTGTTTTAAGTCTTCAGTAACAGAGTTTCTACAGAATGCTGAACTGCCACATGTCTTGTGCCCAAGAGTTCGTGCACCCACCATATCTACAATAAGCAATATCATGGCCACTGTCCTAAGGCAGTGGGGGAGAGCTGCAGCTACAGGATCAATATTTGTACTAAATAAGCAGTAAGTCTAAAGACATTATTTCTTTGTTGTGCTAACAATGCCATTGCTACTTTATTTCTTTCACTGCAAAAATCTTTTAGAATAATCTGGTAACCCAAATGCAGGGGAATTTAAAAGTAACGTTTTCAATTGGGCAAAAGCTTATTCATAATAATCCTGCCAGGGTAAAGGTTCAGAGGTATCTTTCTTTATAACAATTCTAGCAAAAGTCTTATAATTTCTGCATAGTTAGAAATCCATTGTCAACAGTAACCTGTTAAACCTGGAAAAGCTTGTAGCTGTTTCAGTGTAGTACGCCATGGTGCAGTTTGGATTGCAGCAATTCGTGAAGGCAAAATCTGCCTAGAACCTACTTAAATGAGATGTTGCAAAAAAAAACTTGCAGCTTCTACAACTGCAGTTTGCTTTTATTAACCTTAAATCCTAATTCTGCTGAGTCAAAAGAAAATAGTATGTTGTACCTTGTTTACAAGGATGTACAGTTCTAGAAAGCAGACCCTCAAGGAAATTCAATCTTATCTAATTGTTTCTTCATTTCTCTACAGAAAAGAGTGGGAGATTCTGCATATCATTCTGGTAATCTAGTCCAAGTGTACTACTGACTTTTATATGTAAAATTAAATAGGTATTTACTATCTGTATGTATAGTGATCGAAAAGAAGGATGATGAAATATGTATCACTGAGAAGGTGGTGGCATCTGAAGGGAAATAATTTAGTATTGTTGCAGGGTTAGGAGCAACTGGAAATGTTGGCAGTACTACAGTATTCACTGCACCTAAATGCTGTACAAACCTATATGTGTTTTTTCCTTATCTTAACTGATAATATAGGAGTATTACAGGGACTGCTCATTTAGACAATGATGCATTATTGTCACAAGGCAGAAATAACAGGTTTGATTTGTTTTTCTGCTTCTACTAACAAGGAATACTGAACTGCCATAGGCAAGGCACTCAGAAGGTTTTAATGTTATATGAACAAGTTCTGCATCCTATACGAGTCTTACCTCGTTGTCATGGATAGTCCAGAGCTGTGGAGGGAAAGCATTTAACATCTCCATATCAGTGTTTTCTACTTTCTGCTCTGCTGTTATGAAAGCAAAAAGGGCATCTTCATTTGAACCAACAGTATTACAATATAATATTGTCTGTTCATATAAAGACAGTATTAGAAAAAGGATTCATTATGAATATCTGAAAGTTACCATCAAGTTTGCAGCAAACTACGTCTAAGTTTACATAGTAAATTTCTACCTAACAGATTTAAAGGAGCAGAATTTCCTACAATAAAAGCATGTTGTTCTTTTAGTGGACTAATTTGAATAGGAACAGGTTTAGTTTCTGGATAATCTAAAGGATCTCTGGACACACCAACACCCCAGATTGTGTGTTTAGAAAGTCAAAGGTGTTCAGTGTCTGTTTAAGTAATCATAGATCTAGTAGCTCCTATATCTACAAGAAATGGGACAGATGTATTTCACACTGTAATATTGACATAGGGACCACCTTGATCAATCTGTAGCAAAGGAAATAACCATAGTTACTGTTCATGGTTATGCTAACACGTTTGCTGCTACACTGATGGGTGCCAAGCAGTGTTCCAATCAGGAGAGTTTCTTTCAGGTTGCTGTGGTGTTTGACTGCTTGGCAAAGTTGCTCCTGCTAATAGACATTCATTTCATCATTCATTTCACCATTGTCCTGTTTGACTGCAAGTAAAATAAGTGATTATATGTGGTGGACCTTGTGGTGTCTATGATCAATCAGAGGGATAATAATTTTGCTGATGTTATTCTCAAGGGATATCTCTGCCTCTTCCCCCACGATTTCTTGTTCCCTGTCCCTACAAGAAGTCGCTGTTGAACTATTGAAGTTGAATATCTGTTAATCTTTTCATTTGTTCTTTTTCTTCCCTGAGTATATTATCTGCTACATATTGCACCTGATTCACAATTTCATGGATGCTTAAACTTGGCCATATCAAACAAACCTTTTTAATCTGCTCTTGTATAGGGGGTAACCAGCCCTCTACAGAAGCTGCTGACACCCGTCTGACTGCTGCATCTTCCGTAGGTTCTGGATGTCTAGAGAAGGCTTCAAAAACATCTGTCAGGTGCTGAAGATATCCATCAATAAATTAATTTTCTCTTTGCATAATAGCTTTTATTCTTGCCCATTTTAAGGTCAGGTGGGCATGCTGTAGAAATGGCTTTTAAAAGGTTATTTCTAGCAGCTAGAAATCCATCATCAATGCATTTTAGAATATTTACAGCTAAGTTAGATTTTTCCCACATTGTCCTAAACATATCAGGACCTGTGGAGGCTTTTAATATGGTTTTCAGGTCTTCTGTGGTAGGGTTTTGCAACTGTACATGTCCTTCTAAGATTTTTGCATATTTTGCTGAGTGTGTCCAAAGATGTCTACTGATATCCCTCACCAATGAATAATAATCGGAAATTGAGAAACAATATGCTTAATTTGACCCAAAATGCTAGTTTTTTATGGCTGGATTTTGTAATGAAATCTTTTAATACCCCCCCATATTTATTTATTTATTATTTACTTGTGTTTGTTAACCGGGAAAAGTCTGACTGGGTAAAATCCAATTTCAGTGGAAGCCAGGGAGAAAAGCTTCACATTTAAGTTACACATGATGCACATTTATAATTAAAGGGTAAAAACATCCATACGTGACCTTATTTGTCTTTGTTATTTATTTAAGCAATAACCCACGCCTGGGTGTGGGTAATGCTGGATTTACCCACTGTTGGTGTTGTTTGGTTATGAGGGCGAAGACCGAGTGGCCAAACAAAGACAACCGTGGGCAAATCTAGCATTACCCACACCCAGGCATGGGTTATTGCTATTATACAATGAAATTATTTAAGAAAAAAATGCTTACTTTTCTTAAATAATGGCATTGTATAATGCCTCCGTGCTGCCCTTCCGCAGCTGTCCGGTATTCTACGGCAGTTCTGATATACTGCACATGCATATGCTTACGCAGTACATCAGAGCTGTGTGTGGAAGCAATGGAGAAAGGAAGATCTCTGTTGCTTTTTTAAATGTGTGTCGCTATGTTAAAAGACTTTAACATAGCAAGATAGCTTTAAAAAAAGCAACAGAGAAAGGAAGATCTCCGTTCCCTTCTTTAAGGCTGTCACGCTATGTTAAATGAGTTTAACGTAGCGAGATATCTTTAAAAAAAGCAATGGAGAAAGGAAGATCTCCATTGCTTTTTTTAAAAAACTCGTTTAACATAGCAAGATTACAGCAACGGAGCTCTTCCATTCTCCATTGCTACCAAAAACACAAAAAAATCAAGACTTATACTAATGGAAAAATTCCTGGCGACTGGAGCTTTTTCCATTAGTATAAGTCTGATTTACAATGGGCCCGCTGACCAATCAGCTTGCACGTTTTGGAAAATTAATGGGGGGTCATTGTATAATTGTCTTGGTTGACTGGGAAAAGATATGAATGGCCACGATGGTGCAGTGGTTAGTGTTGTTGCCTCACAGCAAGAGGTTCTCCCGTTCGATTCCCGGCTGGAGTGCCTTCTCTGTGGAGTCTGCATGTCCTCCCTGTGGTCGAGTGATGCTAAAGACATGCAGGTAGGTGTGAGCATGAATGGGCATGCCTTCTTTGAAGGTTGGGTGTCAGGGTGGCAACTTGGCACTGTAAAAATCCACTGCCAATCATGAGCAGACTGGAGTTCCGCTGTGGTGACCCCTAACCGGGAAAAGCCGAAAGACTTTTTTTTTACTGGGAAAAGATATGTTTGTTTGCATTTATTAGCTACACATTAGGGTCTGAGGGTATTAATGATTGATGTTGTTATAACCTGACCTAGAATGGGAGACTGGAAGTGCTGGAAGCCATCTGGGCTTTATCTCAGCTGCCTTGCCTTCTCACAGAGGGAAAACTGTCAGCTTTTTGAGGTGTTGGGGGGGGTCATAATGTGGAGTGAGTGCAGAAGGTGACAGAGGCCAGTCATCATCGGATGATTCTGGCTGCATGAGTGATAATTTCTCTGTTTTAAAGGATACAAACCCCCCAAGAATAAGACTTTTCATCTACACATTTTTGCAAAATATTGACTGTTTTATTAGCCACCTGCAGCTGTGAATTTAACCTAGATGGGTTGCATTTTAAATTTCTAACTATAGTCTTGACAGTCATTAAAATCTTGCCAAGAAGAGGCTGTTTCAGTTTATTTTTTAAATTTTCTACAAATTTCTTATCAAAAAGATCTTTTTCCACAAACTGTAATGCGCTATAATTTCTCCTGAGCTCAGACTATTTTACCAAATAATTGCAACAGTTTGTACCGTACTTATTAAACATATACCTGCCTGGAGTTCCATACTCCGTTTCTTTAAAACCACTTGTACTGGTGCCCATTATAAAAACTCTCTCATACTATAGGAATAAATCTGTGGTATAATTAGATTTACTCACATTAAAGAAATCATCTGTTATTTTCTTCTTCATGTTATTGATTAGAAATACTCTCACTCCTGAGAAAGATACTCCGTTCTTCTACCAGGTTAACTCAGTCCCTGTGACAAGTACACTCTGTCCTTGTGCCACTAGCACACAATTATAAATAAAGCATGTTAGTATGAATGATCACACAGAAATCCATTTTCCTTGATTCATATAATTTACGCATTCACGTGCAATTAAACCTAGTGAAGAAAGTTTTAGTAAAGCTTACATATAGACATATTACATGTATAAAGTCTCTGGCTGACATGGAGATCCTCCAGAAGGGCCTAAATGAGACTGATGCATGGTGTCAAAGCCATGGTCTCAAGCTAAATGCAAAAAAATGCATAGTAATCCCCTTTGGAAAAAACAGAGTACCCACAAACTGCAACATAGGAGGTAATCCCCTGACATCTGAAGAAGAAATAAGGGATCTAGGGACCCAAGTAGATAGTCAGCTTTCCTTTGATAACCATGTTGCCAAAGTGGTTAGAAAATCCTTCTATGTGACCCATCTGATCACGAAAGGGTTTGCATCAAGATCTAAGGATGTAATGGTGCCCCTCTACTCTTCCCTCATCAGACCCATTATTGAGTACAATGCACCAATTGGAATGTACCTGGCTAGACATCTCCAGCAGCTGGAGAGACCACAGAGGTACCTAACCAAGAGGATTACTGGCCTCAAACAGTTGCCCTATGCAGCACGATTGAAAAAGCTAAAACTGTTCTCTGTTGAATACCGCCTTCTCAGAGGCGATCTCTGTCTAACGTACAGAGCCATGTCCAACCCAGAATTGTTGAACATACTCCATCTTAGCAAAACCAAATCTACTCAAGTTACACGCTCTAGGGATATAAACCTCAACACAACAATGAATAGAACATGCTGGAGGGATAGATTCCCTTTGCAGAGACTTCCCTTACTATGGAACAGGGTCCCGATCTACATAAGACAGAGCCCCTCACTATCACTCTTCAAGAGGAACCTTGATGAGTGGATGGGTAACAGAATGTTCACACCGGGGATCACACCAACAGCACTACTAGATAGGGGCCAAGGGTACTAGCTGCTAGTACAAGGGTCTAGGGAACTACTAAAGGGGAGGTGAATACCGCACAATGTGGCTGGGCTAATATATGCCTTTGGGCAGATAGCCCAGTACCAACCTATGAACCTATGCACCTATAGCCTTTAGACTCTGCTGAGATTTAAAATTTCATATTGTTACACCAGAAACTTGCCTGATAGAAAACGTGTCACTCTTTAGGGCCCAGTGGCAATTTCTAATGCAGCAGCACACAAATGGCTCAGAACTCTGACTTTCACTGCACCAAACTGTTAAGGTACCAAATAACTTTCACACAACATACTTCAGCAGAGAATAGCAATCTCCTTTATTGCAAAAAAACACATACATGGGCAATCAAGATCCTGCCTCCTCGAGCTACAGCAATCATGCTATTTTTTTACCTTTTCTTCATAAAAAGCAACATTGTTATCACAATCATAAAAGCATCACTGACAAATTAAAAATATTATTTATTTATTTATTTTACATTTGTTAACCGGGATAGTCCACTGGACACAGGTCCATTTTCAGTGGAGTCCTGGAGAGAAAAGCTCCAGAAATAAAAAAAATACATGTAATATATAGTGTATAAACAAAAGTTACAAAGAAAAGTTACATTCAAGTACAGTTATACATAGCTCAAGTAGTAACTACAGACATAATAACACAATTGGTGAAACCGAGAAGTAATACAACATTACTAAAGTCTCAAAGCCTAAGAGAACATCAACATTTTATCTGGAGTGACAAGTGTAAAACAGCAACATCATAATGGCTGATGAAAAGACTAAACCAGAACAAAATCTCATTTTCATTAATCGTATGTGTATGTAGAGCCCTAGGACCTAAACCCAATAGTTGTCAATTAAAAATTGACATGTAAGATTAGGAGTGGAGAGCATAGTGAAGGAGGGGCTAAACTACAGGAGGGTCTAACCTGTGTAGTGCAGGAGCATAGCCAGCTATTAATGAGATGGGTTTTTAAACTGAGTAAAGGTGATAGTAGGTATATGACTGGGTAGAGCATTCCAAATTTTAGATACATAATTAGAGAAGAGGGAGTCACCTGTAGTATTATTAGATTTAGTTACTTTTAGAATAGATTTATTACTGGAGCGAAGAGCCCTGTTATTGCTGTGGAGGTGAAGTAAGTTTTGTAGTGCAGGGATTTTTTCTGGATGATACAGAATTTTATGGGCCAGAACAAGTTGATTATGGTGTAAGGGTTGGGGAAGTTCCAGCCAGTTGATGAGCAGTAGTGAGATCTAAATTGGGAGTCTGAGGCAAATCTGGCTATTTTGTTGTAGCAGGAGTCAAGCTTAGCTAGGTCTGTTTTTCTAAGGTTGGTTAGAAAAGGTGAGGCATAACGAAGGGTAGAAATGAGGTGAGTGTGAGCTATGGTTGCTTTTGTTGATTGGGTAAGGAATTGTCTATTTCTATAGAGGGTACCTAGTTTTTTGTGGACTTTCTTGATGGCCTGTGAGATGTGACTATCAAATCTGAGATTGTTATCAATCTCTACGCCAAGGTGTTTGGTGTGATCTGAGAGAGAGATAGTGATTTTGTTGATAGACATGATAGTAAAGGTGGTAGTTGAAGAGGAGGACCTAGTAGGTTTAAAGAGCAGTAGTTTGGTTTTAGCAGGGTTTAGAATAAGTTGGATATTGGATAGCCATGCTTCAATAGAGAGGAATGTTTCTTGTGTTAATGTATGAAGTTCCTTTAGTGAAGAAGCTGCACAAATTAATGTAGAATCATCTGCATACTGTATAACAGATGCATTGGGGGTGGAGGAGTAAAGCTTGTTGGTATAAAGGGTGAACAGCAGCAGGCCTAATATAGAACCATGGGGAACACCTAGGGTGACTGGAAGAAGGGGTGAGAGATCTTGTTTCCACAGAACTGCCTGCTGACGGTCAGCTAAATAGCTTTGGAACCATGCTATGGATGATTGAGAAAGAGCTCATTCAGATAGCTCTGTGATCAGAAAGTCATGACTAACCATATCAAAGGCCTTTGATAAGTCAAGGAAGGTGACAGTAACATATTTACCATTGTTTCTATGAGAGTTTACTGTATTGGTGAAGGACAAAAGGGCAGTGGTTGTACTATGGAAGGGAAGAAACCCATGCTGAGTGTTTGAAAGAAGTTTGTGGGTCTGGAGACAGTCTAATATTTGGAAAGACACTTTTCAAGGATTTTTGCTAAAGGGGATAGTATTGCTATTGGTCAGTAGTTAAAGTTCAGTGGGGTTGCCACCTTTATGTAGGGGAAGTATATAAGATATTTTCCAAATTTCAGGGACAATTGCTTCTGAAAGGGATCTGTTGATTAGAATGGCTATTGGGTAGGCCACTGCATCAGCAGCAGTTTTTAGGAATTCCCTGGGTAATTGGTCTGCAGCCAGAGTAGTGGGCTTCAGTTTTTTGAGGTACTTTTTTATCCTATCTATAGGGATGGGCTGGAATTATAAGGGGTTATTATTTGTGTGAGTAGTGGAGGGTTCAAAGGAGGGGGATTGTGTTGATTTTTCTGTTGGTTGGCTAGGGTTAGAATTGTCTCAGTAAACTATTTGTTAAACTGAGTAGCAATGCTATCTGAGTCATTTACTAGGGTGGTAGAGGTAGTACCACTTTTCCTGGTAGTAGTAATTTGTTAATGTCTGCCCAAAAATTTTGAGGGTGATGTTGGTGCTTGATTTGAAGGGTGGAGTAGTAATTAATCTTGTCAAGTTTTACTAGCTTCTTGGCTTTATTTTTAAGCTCTTGATATTTTTGTTTAGCAGCTAGAGACTTGACAGTATGCCAGTGATCCCATGCTTTGTCCCTGGCATTGAGGAGGAGTTTGGTTTATTTGCTAAGCCAAGGAGTGGGATTAGTTCTGATTCTTAGGGTTCTGGGAGGGGCATGAAGATTTAGTATACCTAGAAAGGTGGTATTAAAGTAAGAAACTGCCTCGTTTAATTCCAGGTATTTCAGGGGTTCCCAGTCACAATGTTTTAGTTATATGATTAAGTTGATGGGGTTAAAGTTCTTTTTGCTTCTGATGGTATGGTAGACAGTACCCTTTGGATTATGATTACATTGATGTAGTAGAAATGTTGGCAGGTGGTCACTTAGACCATCTGGAAGACATCCTGCAAGAGTGGGGTGGCTCTGTTTATTAGTTAGAATCCAGTCTAGGATTGATTCTTTGTTAGTTGCCTTGTCAATTCTTGTAGGTGTTCGAATGGTTTGGGTAAAACTGTGGAGGTTAATATGGTTTGTAGGGGTGGGGGGAGATTACAGGATAGCCAATCTATACTGAAATCAACCAGAATGAAAGTTTTGTTTTGGAGAGAGAAATATGACCAATGAAGTAAGTTTTCTAGAGTGGGTATGTTGTTGCCAGGAGGTATGTTGCATCCAATTATGTTTATTAGTTTATGGGAGTTGAGTTTCGGTTGGGTGAGCAGTATTTCAGCAATATCCATGGATAATTTATGCTTAATGGCTGCACTGTGAGGTTATTCTTAAATAGTATAGCAATGCTGCCACCTGTTTTGCTCTTTCTATCTTTCCTTAAGATGTATCCTGGAGAGATAACTTAATTGTCACTGATGTGTGGCTTAAGCCAAGTCTCAGTTATGACAGCTATGTCTGGCAAGTATAGTGAAAGGTAGGCATGTAGATCATGGATTTTGTTGGAGATACTTCTACAGTTTATATTTAGAAAGAGCATGTCATTTGCTTTCCTAGTGGGTTGATTTAAACTATTGGGGAGATGGAGAATGTGAGGTGTGAGAAAGTTTGAAGGAATAGCTGGTCCAGGGTTAGGATGTATATCCCCACAGCGAGATCATTTAGAGGCAATGTAGATAATGGTTTGTAAGAGTTTTGTGATTTGTTTATTAACTTTAAGTGCGGGTTTGGGATAGTTAGGGTGATGTAGTATTTTAAAGTAAATGTAATTGATAGGTGATAGGGTGAGGATTGAGGGAGAGATTGAAAAGTGAGATTGACTGGTATGGTGGTGAAAAGTAGCAGTAGTTGCATAATGTGAAATTATATGTAGATGGGTATGGTAGGAGGTGAGAAGGCAAATAGTTGATAGTATAATTAGTGCAGAAATATGCATTAATAGCATATTTTGTGTAATTTATGTGTTTATGTGTACTGTATATTTTGATAAGGGTAGTGAATGGGAGTATTAGTGGAGCAGTGGTAGAGAGAGTGGCAAAAGAGCTGAACCTCTTGGAGGGGCAAAGGAGGATAGTTGGATGCTGTTGGAAGGTGGGTGTGATTGGGTAATGAGGTAATAGGTGTGGCTAGATATGACTGGATAATGGGTAGAAGGTGTAGTTAGGAGTAAAGACACATGTAGGTCTAGTGGAGGTGGGTGGGAATTAAGGGTAGGGTAGGGGAGTGGAGTAGGCCCGAGCATAGCGAGAGCGAATGGAGCAGGGCTACACTGCCTGGAAAACAGAGTGAGGATGCAGAGAAAAGAAAAACAATCAGTGGAGATAGGTATTGGTGCAGCGATAGAAATAGAAAGAAGCTTATAGTAAGGAAGAGTATGTGGTCAGAGTAGGTAGGGGTGCTTAGAAGGGGTGGTAGATATTACTAGTAGTATAAGAGTGGTGACAAAAGAGCCAGGAGGGTTGGTAAAAGAAAGAGGAGTGTAAGGCAGTTTCTGGTTGGTTATTAACTACAGAGCGAACCTTATGGGGAGGCAGTAAGATGAGGCAGATAAACAGTATAAGACTACATTTTTGTCTGTTTAACTAAAGATAGTTTCAGTGAGACCTGTGGCTGTCCTTTGAAGTAGATGCCTAGAGTTTCCGAGTGAGCTATTGGGAAAATGTATGGTGGGCTGCCAGGCTGAGTTATTGCAGCTGTATTCCACGGACCACAAATGTCTCTGCCAAGGTATGTCCTGTAAGGGAGAAATGCAGGGTTAAACAAGGAATTTCCACAGTTATAGTCTATGTAGGGTAGAGAGGGGGGGTGTGAAGAGAAAGTGGAGAGGGTGGTGAGCACAGTAGATATAAGTAACAGGAGAATATCCTCTCAAGAAACAACTGTAATAATAATATGCAAAAGTACAAAGATAAGAGTGAGTAGTATAAATAGCTATTTAACTGTATGCTAACTTGTTAATCAATTTCAATTACAGCAAAGTTAGTTAGGCATATAGCTATAGATGTTATACTGAGAAGCCTAACACTTTCAATTGAGCAGGTAGCAAGTTTTGACTTAATAGAATGTTTTCAACCACATGTGGTAATTAACAAGCCTACAATTATTCTCACAGTAGATGCTAGACCATTACTATGCACTGATCAAAACAAATCATATATGTAACAGTGTTTGAGCTTTGTAAAAACAAAAGACCAGTAGAATACACCATTAAGCATCATAAACAGTCACTTTACCCTGACTATGCATTTAACGTGAAGGTAAATGCTGTTTATATTATAACACTTGTCTTAGGAACAGTGAGATTATATAATACTAGCAGCTGGTTGTTAATCCCTAGACATTATCTCCAACATTCAGCAGATCTAAGTTGGTCATATATACCTACATGCAGTCACAATGCTGAATAATATACGTTCAGGTATAACAAAGGTTATACAGAACCACCAAGGCCGTATAAAACCCTAAACAGTAATTGCATCGGCCACTTATCCTTGGCTGTAAAGGTCAAAGATATGCAATCAAGAATACAATACTGCATTTTAAAATTCCATAAGATGTGAAGCATTGTCAGAAATGACTAACTGTTCACCTTAAGTTGGATTATAAACAGTCGCTAGCTGCTTAATAACGTGTACAAGGGGAAATACTTGCTTCACACAAAATAACCTGCGGCAACAAAGGTTGTTAGTTGTATTCTTGTTTAGCCACAAATTTACATTGAATTAACACAGAATAGTCACCAATATACAACACACATACTTCTGCCACTTTTTAGTTAGGATGGAGACCACAACACATTAGTTAAAAACCATCAGAGACCTAGCAGCAGTGAGGGCAAGGAGCGAGCAATGGAGACAAAGAATGAAAAGAAAGGCGCCATTTCCTAAAGTGAGGATTTAAATGGCACAAAGGATTGTGAAAGAGAGGGCGGAGAAGCCCTTGGATAGTAAATAATAACAATAATAATAATAGTTGTTGTTGTTGTGTCTTTCGGCTTTTCCCGGTTAATAATAGTAATACATTTTATTCATAAAATTAGAAATAAACACTACAGGATTAATTTTGCTAAGATGCCCTGATTGCTTTGTTTATGACATTTCATATTAGGAATGAGTTCCTAAATCCATGGTAGAACTTTCTGCTCAGAACAAATTTTATATTTTTCTAATACTTTTCTAACCATCTCAGCACTTGCTAATATTAGACAGGAAGCAAATCAACAGACACATACTGAAGGAAAATCAAGATTTCATTCTGTTCTGAAAGCATAATAGAAATGAAATGCACGCACTAACATTTTTCAATTCTCTGTACTTCTCACCCTTCACACCTGCTAGTAACATGACTTGCCCAGCATTGCCAAAAGGTATCTGATGTTGAAGGTCTCGACAATAAGAGCCACACAAACCCAAGAAAACCAAGGAAAATGTTGTTTCAGACAGGCAGAATAGGCAATTTATTAAATGTAAAGACAAATAAAACGTGCTAGCAAAACGTATGATAAGCGCTTTCGTTTGGACTATGCCAAACTTCCTCTGGTAAAAAATACATCATTTCCTTTAGTTTAAATACATTGTCATACTACAAAATAGCTCTCATTGGTTCATTCCCTTCCATCAGTGAAGTAGCATAACACTCCCCCTTCACAAGTGAAAGCAGCAAAAAAATCGACACATGCATATAAATAAAAAATACATATACATACTATAAATTCATTTAAAACAATGTATAAACCACTTAACATAATAGGAAATTTTATGTATGAATAATAAATATAAATAAGATATAAATTTAAAAGTATATATACATACATGTAACGTTTTCAATTATCTAATGATTTTAATTTTAGGACACTTCCTATAGATAGTGAACCATTGAGTCCTGGTAATGAAGCTAGAAGACATTTTTTTATTGCTATTGTTGTTAATGTTATTATCAACATTGTTGACCATATTAGTGGCCTGATAGTTGACAGTTATGAGAGTAACTTCAGTACAGATGTGAATGGGAGTGCCAAACAACACATACATGCATTGCTCCTTGGAGAGGTGATCCTACTTTCTGCAGCAAACCAGCCATATTCAACTGCCATACCCCTCCTGCTGGAAAACAAAATATACACTGTTAAATGTGCATGTATACCAGTCAAGATCCTGTTAAATATGCATGTACACCAGTCAAGATCCTGTTTAATATGCATGTACACCAGTCATCATAGTAGAAGACAAAGGTGTTGAAATAAAAGAATGCTTATAGTACATTTGTGGCTCCAACTTCCCAAAATGGGTCATAATAATTGCCCAGGCTGGCATTCCCTGAAGTTCATGGTACAGAGGAACAGAGAAATCCTACTTTCTCTAGAACATCAAGTTATATTTGTACATTCTCCAATGACTCACATAGCCATAGCCACTCTGTCAGGTCTACTTAAGTAATGGAACAGTAGATATATGTGTGCAGATGTGCAGCTGTAAATTGTGTGTCATACAACACAGTGCTGCACTGCAGTGCAAGGGCAGAATGTAGAGCTACACCACAGTACTACTGTGTGTGCATGCCATACGCATGAGCATATAGGTCACATACTTCAGGGTCACTGTGACATACACAGCTTAGACATGTGCGTAGTGCAGCAAACAAAAGCAGTGAGCTACAAACACTGGCTGTAACTGACTTCAGTAGCACAACACTAACACATTAAATGGCCCTTATTAGCACAATATAAACTCAGCTCCAGTTTCTACAACACTGCTTCAAAAACTGCAATGTTGAAATAGAGGAAATTCAGTAAAGCTTAAATAGATGTGGAGCTTCCAATTGTTAAAGGAATTTAATGCCCCAAGGTACTAATCTGAGAGTGAGTACAAGACAATGCAATACTGAAGGATTATTTTCAAAAATAAACAGTGTAGTATGAGTTTCCCCTCTGTGACACTGATTTATACAATATCACTATTGATGAGCAATGTGTCAGGTTTATGATCAAAGCTGAATTTCTGCGCTATCAGCCATACTGGAAATTTTTATTAGGTAAGCCTGCATCTGATTATGCATTACTCTCTCCATTACTTTTACCAATGAGTCAGTAGGCAAACTGGTCTGAACAAGCTTAGCTAAAATTATTAGCTATCCTTTTCATATAAGATTGCAGCCTTAGGATTGCATCAGTCTATATGTGCCAGAAGGCCAGTATTTTGACACTGGTCTGGCAGTGCAATTCAAAACAAGTTGGACAAATAAGTGCAGCAAACTTTCAGTTTCTGTCATGTGCCTTAGCTTAATACACATCAGGGCTTCCTTTGCAAGTACTTGACTCACTGGTACAAAACTAAGGTTTATTAATGTAAACCTACATTCCTTATTAAGGATTAATGTGATGCTATTCCAGGACTGGCCCTGAGTCTTACTGGAAAGTTCAGCAATGTCTACATGTGACAGATCATTGACAGGCTTGGTAACTTTTTAGATGCTGCTGTGGTGTCCTTAAGTATTTTATTTAGCTTCTGAATTCTTTTGCACAGTGTTCTAAGCTATTTTTCAAGTTTTGTAAATTACAGCTTCTTGCTTTTTTCATCATGCACCTGTCCTTAACATTTGGAGGAAACAGAAATATCATTCTGATTTGTATTTATTGCAGGCCTTCCACACATGGTCCCTGTGTAAAAGTGCCTTATAAATGTTTCCTGTAATCCATGGCTGGTTATCATTTCTGAGTTTATCTAGGTATTCTTCAGAGGTATGACACAACAGGCGATTTAAAAAAATCTGTTAGGTCAGCAATGGAAGAAAAGATCTAAAGTGGAGACCAGTCCACATGAGCAAGTTTTTTGCTGAAAGCTATGTACAGGTGAATGCTTTCTGCATTGTATCTAAACTATATCAGGGTGACAGCACAAGTAGTGAGTAATATTCTGACAAATGTCCCACCCATTTCCATACCAACTGAATAAGCTGCATATCCTACTTACAAAACAGAATATTTATTTATTTTGGTAAATGAGATTCATAAATAATTCAGGCAAAGCTCTTTCATGCATTCACTACTGTCAAGTAGAGTAAGTGAGCAAGTGTCCTGGATGCTTAGATAACTGGTGTTAGCCAAGTTCCAGAAATTTCTAAAACATCAACTTTGTAACAGTTCCCCATAGATATAATTCAAAGGGGTGCCCCCTAAATATTTGAAGACTATAACTGCAAGCCTCAGAAATATAGAAGCTTAAGTGCAAACTATATATTATATGCTAATTTTGAGACTGTGTGATCTTGTGATCTTGGAGTCTTCCCTTTACTCTGAGGTTCAGTGAACTTTATATATATATATATATATATATATATATATATATATATATATATATATGTATATATATATACAGTTCATCTAAACATTTTGATCTAAAAAGCAATTGTTCAACTGTACATTTGTGCAATAATATATATCAACAATGAGTGTTATTAAATTTGTGAGCTTGTGAAAAAGTTAACTTAAAGTATTATTTGTAGGAGGTACGCCCCCTCCACCCCACCATGGGGAGCAAGCCCATTCACCCAGAAATTATGTGCACTAATTCAATGGGCACACCAATTCTAAGAAGACAGAAACCTTTCAAAAGCAAGGAATCTCTGCCAGTGCACACTTAGCCATTCCACCAGCCGTGATTACAATGGAAAATGGTAGGCTGTGTGCTGAACAGATGTCTGTCTACTTTACACTGAAGCATTCCATTGGTGAAGACTATGTTGCCTACATCATATTTCCTGACTGTAATGGTCAGTACTTCCCATCTGTCAAGTAAATCTATTTAGACTACATATTTTCACACAAATGTTTTGTAAAAGTTGTTTTTTGATTCAAACTTTTTGCAAACTTGGTCATTCTAACCTGGGAAACTAAATATATTTTAAATCTGAGCATTACACATTTTTTAAATTATATTTATGATACCTTGATGACATCTTCATTCTGTGGAGTGTTACCCTTAAATAACTTAACAGATTAATTTATATCAATAATACCACCACTTTTCTCAGGTTCGCTCATCACTTTCACTTTGAACTGATCAATTATTTGGATATAAGCATTTATTAGAAAGATAGAACATTCTCTTCTAATACTTTTATTAATAACTATTTATACTTTCACATTGCTTTTATGGAAAAAAAAGGCCTTTTCATGTGTCTGGAAAGTATAGCTTGTGTTGACAAAAATAGAAAGTAAACTTGAGAATACATTTTTAGACAGAGGCTACCCCAATAAATTAGTCTCCGATTTGAAAAATGGAGATTACCCTCAAAAGAAAAAAAAAAACAATTTCACATCCCACTTGGAGGTGGGGCACAGACCCAAGTTTGAGAAAACAAATATCTTTAGTAATGATTTCAGTAATCAACACATTTTTGAGAGGTCTCTTATGTTACAGTATAATCCAGGCAGCCATCTGTTCAAAGAAATTATTAAGAAAAAAATCATTATTTTCAAAGCCAGTTACTTACCATAACTCCCAATATCTTGGTGCATGAACCAGGGTAAAAGCCAAAAAGTACAAAAAAGGTACAACATCAGGAATTGATTTTAACTCACTAATACCTCTGGACTGTGGAATATCACACCACTATAAGCTTACAAATATCCTTACACTCCATAACATTTTCTGAAAAATCAGGTTAAAAGCATAAGGCAAACAATTGTGAATATATTATTAAAATAAGTACTGTTAAACTGTACAAACAACAATGTTGTCAGCAAATAGTCTTCTTTATGGTGATAATAGCCAGTGCATTCACAGTCTTTATGTGAACATCGTACTACAATGCCTATTAACACAGAATTACAAATTTTCACTAAAATGTTCACAAACAACTTTTTGTATCTTGGAATCTGTCCAATCTTGCCATTTTTGTTCTGGCAGACTTGAACTTTCACATGAAATTCCTTTCTACCCAGCTCCATGGTATAGAGGGTGTGATATCCAGCTATATCCCACTGGACTGTCACCAATAAATGTGACGTTTGGCTATGTCCCACCAGACTGCCACCAATAAATGTGATGTCCCTTACTATCTTGGGTCAGTAACTAAGGAGCGCCAATACCCACCACTGACTCCATTGTGAGACTGTCACTTAAACAAAAGTAATATTTCACAATTTTCCCCTAATACCCATAATGTAACTCTTTATTACACACTTCAGAACAATGTATCCCAGTTTAAGACCTCTGATACACTCACACTCAAAGTAAATTTAAATCTCACACATCCAAACTTTACTGGGAAACCCTGACACGGATTTCCAGCTGCATCCTTTCCCCAAAATAATATGATAATGCTGCTACCAATCAGACTGTCTTCATACCATTATAAAGGGGTGTCCAATTATGAAAATTAAATATCAAAACAAATTATAGCTATTACTAGAGCAACAGGCCTTTGAGAGGACCTGGGGAGTATCAAACAGGTAAACACTCTCTAATCTCTAAAGAAAAACACTCATTTCCCACCACAATGTAAAGTAATGAAAAACATTTAATAAGTAAAATGATTACAAGAATGTAAATCGATAGCTTAAAATAATCACCAGCATTCAATCACCAGAAATGTACAATTAAACTGTAGGATAGAAATCCATCATTCTAGTAAAACTCTATTTGAATAACTAAACGTTCCTAATCTAACTGGAGAATACTGTCCCTGATCTAATCTAACACATAACAGCAAGGCGGAGGCAGGCTTACAGTTTTTGGTGAGTTCTATTTCATGGGTGTCCACTGACTGCAGCTCTTCACTAACAGCTGCTCTTCCCAAAACTGGCCAGCACTTGACAAACTGCTCAGTACTTGACTATCTACTCAGCTTAACAGTCTCAACTGTCTTGTTTTAAAAATAACAGTCATCTGTTGAAATGTATTTTCCGTCAATCAAATAATCACCTAGCAACCAGGAATATTCTAATGACATAACCCACAGTTCAGCTGATCCTCCAAAGTTTGTACTTTAGAATCTCACTCTCAAACATGCACAATTAGAAATGTGTCAAAACATTGACAGATTCTTTAAACATTATGTATAACCAGGGAGATACTCAACATTTTGAAAACTTTTTTTTACATTTCTAGGTTCCCTATTAAAACTGCGAAGGTCCACTTACCTGAATACAGAAATGTCAACACATATTCATCGAACCACAAAAACACCGATCGTCCTGAAGCACAAAATCCAAAATGTCAAATCATCGTGGTTGGCCCTTCTGCGGTATAGCTCCGTAAGGTAAGTGTACAATAGTTACAGACCTTAGGGTTAGGGTGCAGGTTAAGGTAAGTATGTAGATAGTAATGTATGTAAAGTTTAGTGTAGGGTTAGAAGTAGGGTTTTGTAAAGTGTATGGTTGTGGATTATTTATTTGTTTGGGTATAGCTCCTTAAGGTAAGTGTGTGATAGTTATGGACCTTAGGGTTAGGGTGCAGGTTAAGGTAAGTGCATACATGGTAGTATATGCAAGGTTTACTTTAGGGTTAGAAGTAGAGTTTTGGTTAGTGTATATATGTGGTTTATTTATTTTGTTTGGGTAGGTAGTATGTAGCAGGTGATGGGGTTGGACAGCTATGACGGTTCGAGATTTTGAATTTCGCAGTTAGGGCGTTCTGTGTATTCGCGGTTTGCGTAATATGTGTCAATGTTTACATATTCGGTGAATAGGACTTTCGCGGTTCTAATATTGGCCCCATTTCTACAATTAGGCATGCTAGCATACAATACAGTTAATCTGAGAATATACACAAATCTCCTGCCAGACATGCTAACACAGCTGACACTGTTTTCAGTTTCTTCACAGACGGATGGAGAACTAAGTACAGCCTAGATGATCTGAGATTGAATAGCAGCTCAGGTTCTAGGTGAGTTGGTGAGGAGGGAATTTGCTGGCTTGCCCTTTCTGGAAGGGAGGATGAGTTTTTTTTTTTCAACAACCATGAAGATACATTTGCAGTGACGGGAACATGCCAATAATTGTGGAACAGATTAACAGTAAAACTACAGCATCAGGGGTGGGGGCTGGAGCTAGCTGATCTTGTGTGCAGTGATGCATATGATATCACGAGATCTGCCCAGATATGGCATACTAAAAGGCCTCACTGGCATGCAGAACAAGCATATTCAACACTTCAGGCTACTGTGCTCCACTTCCTCCCACCCAGCCCACGACTGATGTGATCCCAATTAGGGGGGGGCATGGTACTGGAGACAACTTAGAAAATATGGTGTAGCTGAGCAACTGAGAGTCAGCTGGTTGCTCACAAATGGGAGGGGGATTCTTTCTAATATTTGTATATCTAATAACATAACACTAAATATTTCTCCAGATGTGCAATTTACAGTCAAATGCCAATGGCACTTTTCTTTTACATCATCTAAGGTTTTATCTGATCGGATACAATAGTTTGTAAGTCCCTTAGTTTTGGAAATATTAATGTACTTGTGGAAATATTGCATATGTTTATAATTACTAGCAAATGATCAGCAATTGTCTCCAGCAGTTATAACAATAACTAGGACTGCTACATTCAGGTAATATGCTAATTAAAACAAGTTACTAGTGTTGACTGTAACAAAATTCTTATAAATAAAATTAATTCAGTATTAAATGGATGAGTGGGGCAGTGTACTGGGTTGCTGTTATGCCCCCCATGAGTCATAGGTCATAGGCAGTTGCTTGTATCACCACATTATAATCTGCCACTGGGTCAGAGACATACAGTAGGTAAAGAAAAGTTGAGCAAATTGAATATATGTGGGCTTTTGTTTGTGAGGGCACCAAAAATCTATGGCTCTATGGCTCTATCTATGGATTTAAAACAGAAAATTTTCTCCAGAACTGTCTCCTGTACTACTAATGGACAGAGACACCTCCTAAATGCTTTATACTATTCATGTATCCCCCTAAATTATCTGTGGTATGATTCCAGTTATTCTCATTTGAGGTAATATAAAATTATCAACCTTGGAATGGGTAAGGCCAATCTTTAACCAAATGGGATAGTTTAATTTGAGCACAAAAAGGGTAATTGGCTAGGCTTAAACTGTCCGGCAAGGGCACCTAACCTAGTACTTATGTATGAACCTATAAAAGCTTGATGAAAGATTTTCTGTGAAAAAGGAATGGAGAGTTGCCTTCTTTGCCTCTGCATTATTACAATTAGAAAAACCTTTAAAGGTAACACTTTCTTTTCATTTGTTTAATTGCTTTACTGCATTTCAGTGGCTTTAACCTAAGTTTGCCATTCAAGAGAAACTGTTCAGACTCTTGTGTCAGCTGCAGAACTAATCACCTGCTTCGTTTCCAGATATATTGTGATGCATCTATGGTGTGTATGGCATTGGGAGGTTCTTCCTTTCCCTAAATTTGTAGTCTCTAAATATTTGAAATGGCTTTTCTGATAAAGCCAGCTTGAGTACCAGACAAGCCAGTAGTGAATTATTTGGTACATTCTTTAACTCATTCACTCTAATGGAGCTCAGGAAGTTTGCACTTTAACTTCCAATGGGCAAAGCCTAAGCTTTTTGACAGAATCAAATGATATCCTCACATTTCAAACAGATGTTCATATCTCTGGAACCATACCAGGTTATGAAAGAAGTATAAATGGTAAACTCTTCAGCTCGAATGATTTTTTATAGTGGTAGTATTCTTTAGGTTCTAGGTCTTAAACTGAATTTTATAAGTCACAGTAAACACAGTCCCCAGGATTCAAGAAGCTCGGCACAAGAACAGTTTTAACCTTGCACCGAGCACCCTCACTACAGATGGTGCAGCAGCGCCATATGAATATGTATGAGGGCGCATGCCGCACCCTTGAAGTGCACAGGAAATGTGTGCGAGTGCAGGGGGCATGTACAAATGCTCTACGGAGGCATAAACATGCCCCGACACTTGCAAAACCTACTATGTCTACCAGTAGAGCCCACCCCTAACAGTAAGTCAGTGTCCGTGGATACTGAAATGTATGCTAAGCATACAACAGTGTCCATGAATAGTGAAATAAAATCAAAGTAGTAAACACACAAGCACGTACTGGAATGTAGAGCCCTGTCCCTAGAACTGTCACAATTAGATTCCCTGTCCCTATTATACATTCGAATTGCAGCAATAGCGAAGGTGTAAGCAGCATGTCTGTGCGTCGCCACCCTCCACCGAGCGTAGCTTACACATCATATTCATTCAAATAGAGAAAAACATGCATAATCAATGTAAGTGTCAATAGTGTAGTGTTTAGAGCATCCGCCTATCAAACAGGCAGTCACGGTTTGAGCCCAACAATAGCACATATCATTTTCCATGTGGATTTTGCTGTAAAACCGACATAAGAGTATCACATGAGATATTTAACCTAAATATAATTCAAGCAAAGTGGCACTGTCATAATTAATAAGGTACTAGTAAGCAGGTGTAAGTGCAAATAAGCAGCAGTAAACACATATAAGTACCAATAAGCAAGTCTGAGTGCACTTGCGTGGGTCTAAGCAGTGCCCAGCATAGGAAATGTATATAAGTATATACAGATATATAATATATATATATATATATATATATATATATATATATATATATATATATATATATATATATATAGATATCTATGAAGAAAGAATGACATAACAATAGATCATACAAAAAGAATGAGAAGGGAATAAACAGCAACCCCAGTATTATATAGCGCTGTCAGCGTACGTCATATCCAGCTGGGCAGGAGTGAGCAAAGCACTGCTACTCACATCATAGGCAGGATATTACCAGTGGGAGTAACATTGTTGATTTGCTGAGTCTGCTTTACACACAGAGGGTAGTCCCTGGTGGGACTACCCAAAAATTGATAGACCATTTGGCCTTCTGACCATTACACAAGCAAGGGCAGGTATGTTCAAGGACTAAATGGTGGGAGAGCCTGAGAATACATGGGGTGGGACAACATACTTGTAGGCCCTTAACACTCTGGAGAGGGCAGTGTGTGGTTGCGATAACAAGTGGACAATGAAACATGGGTAGGGTGGAGGAACTATGGATATGAAATTATGGAGCCAGACATGCCAGGGCTGGATGGGCTGATTCTAATCGGACCGCCCTGTGGAGGTCAGCGAGTTCGTTATAGGTATATATGCATACACACATGCAGACATCAGTATGTAGAAGTACAGTCTCTTTAACACATTAATTCCATTTGCAGACATAAGTAACATGAATGTGCCCTTACAAACCTCAACAGTAGATAGAATAATAGGTTGTGCAGAAGAGGGACGGGACAAAACTGCTAAAATGCAGAAGTGTGTACAATGTTCGGTTAGTGCTGTGCTGACAATAATCAAATGTGAGGACTTCCCCACACATGGAATCATTCCTGTGATCTGCCTGCTATGGCAATGCCAATTACTAAACCGGTCTATTTGTAAAAGAAATATGCCAAACAAGTACATAATTAGGCTCTCATGTGTAATGTGTGTGTTACCACATAGTCATACATATTAATTTATTGTAGTATTTTGTTAACAGGAGTAAGGATGTAATGAAGTATAGAGTCTAATCTTGACATAAACACATGCGTGTCCCATGTGGGACAACCCAAAAATTGCAAATAGTAATCTTTTGGTCGCTCACGTCACAAGTGTTCGTGGACTAAACGTTTGGAAGTTCTGAGGATACGTGGAGTGAGTCAACCGATGGGATGGGTCTATAGGAGTAGGGAGTGGCCAATGTGTAGTGGTGTGGATACACCGCAAATCCAACAGGAGAATGGATGACAGCAGTGTTAGGGAGGCATTGGGGTGTGTGTTTGGGGAACCAGGAGCCATGGGTATATGGGTATATATGCAAATGAAGCAGCACAGCAATAGTGTATTGGTTAGAGCAACTCCCTAACGAACAGACATTCCCGTAACAAATGCCACTGTATCACATACCATTTACCATCGGTAATCCATACATGAACATATTGCGACATCTGCCCCCTGTATAACCTGCAAAATATCAATTAAAAGTTAACTACATGAAGTGTCAGTGTTATAATGAATAAGGCACTAGTAACCAGGTCAAGCAGATATAAACACCAGTAAGCATGTGTAAGTGCGTTTGCACGGGGTATGTATTGCTTTACAGATATATGTATATATATATATATATATATATATATATATATATATATATAGTTGCAGACATATACATATACATATATATATATATATATATATATGTGTGTGTGTGTGTGTGTGTGTGTGTGTGTGTGTGTGTGTGTGTGTGTGTGTGTGTGTGCATAGATATACACAGATATACAGCTATGATAGGAAACAGCACACAAGAATGACATATGTTCACAGGCTATGCCAATGGAAGTGAGGAGCCAAAGCAAGAAACATGAAACACGTAGCATGACCTTCCACCCCCCCAGCTGGACATGGGAAACATACACACAAACAATGTAAAGAGTCCACTGCTCCCCTGACCACAGGCAGGATGCAACCGAGGGGGTACACAGTGCACCCGTGAATTCTAATCTTGGAACACAGACTGGAGCATCCCTTGCGGGACACCTCAAAAATTGCCAAAACGAAAAGAAGGTGATAGACTAGCCATTCTGGCTGGGGTGTATACCTACTCGGAATACAAGGGTGGGAAACCCTGATGACCCATGGGCCAAGACATTTGTATGAAATGGGTCCCATGAAGTGGAGAGTGGGCAGCGTGTAGTGGTGTGTCCAGAACAGACCAGGACCCAAAGTAAGGATGGCTGCGGTTGAGGAGGTGTGGGTGGGGAAACTATGGGTAGCTAGTTATGGGTCTAGGTGTGCAGGTGTTGGCTGATGTGGGCCTATATGGACAGCCCTAGGGATGTAAGCAAATGTGTTCATTGGGCCGAGGCATCGCCCACTGAGCAGCCACACCTACTACGAGTCCCACAGCAGCAAAGTGTAATCTATATGGCAAGGAACAGAATAACCAGATGTAGACGTATATATGTAGAGGTATGTGTGTATATATCTACCCATAACGACATAGAGATAAGCCTCTCCCACTCCGTAGTACAAATTTATACATACAGAGACAGAATACAGATACATACCCACATATAAATATATACCTATGCAGACACCCATATACCCATATTTTGTGATATATATATATATATATATATATATATATATATATATATATATATATATATATATATATATAGACAACAAAATATAAATATACATGTATGCATACATATACAGATATATCTGTATATAGTAATGTAAATATATATATAGGACTGCTACTCACATCATAGGCAGGATATTACCAGTGGGAGTAACATTGTTGATTTGCTGAGTCTGCTTTACACACAGAGGGTAGTCCCTGGTGGGACTACCCAAAAATTGATAGACCATTTGGCCTTCTGACCATTACACAAGCAAGGGCAGGTATGTTCAAGGACTAAATGGTGGGAGAGCCTGAGAATACATGGGGTGGGACAACATACTTGTAGGCCCTTAACACTCTGGAGAGGGCAGTGTGTGGTTGCGATAACAAGTGGACAATGAAACATGGGTAGGGTGGAGGAACTATGGATATGAAATTATGGAGCCAGACATGCCAGGGCTGGATGGGCTGATTCTAATCGGACCGCCCTGTGGAGGTCAGCGAGTTCGTTATAGGTATATATGCATACACACATGCAGACATCAGTATGTAGAAGTACAGTCTCTTTAACACATTAATTCCATTTGCAGACATAAGTAACATGAATGTGCCCTTACAAACCTCAACAGTAGATAGAATAATAGGTTGTGCAGAAGAGGGACGGGACAAAACTGCTAAAATGCAGAAGTGTGTACAATGTTCGGTTAGTGCTGTGCTGACAATAATCAAATGTGAGGACTTCCCCACACATGGAATCATTCCTGTGATCTGCCTGCTATGGCAATGCCAATTACTAAACCGGTCTATTTGTAAAAGAAATATGCCAAACAAGTACATAATTAGGCTCTCATGTGTAACGTGTGTGTTACCACATAGTCATACATATTAATTTATTGTAGTATTTTGTTAACAGGAGTAAGGATGTAATGAAGTATAGAGTCTAATCTTGACATAAACACATGCGTGTCCCATGTGGGACAACCCAAAAATTGCAAATAGTAATCTTTTGGTCGCTCACGTCACAAGTGTTCGTGGACTAAACGTTTGGAAGTTCTGAGGATACGTGGAGTGAGTCAACCGATGGGATGGGTCTATAGGAGTAGGGAGTGGCCAATGTGTAGTGGTGTGGATACACCGCAAATCCAACAGGAGAATGGATGACAGCAGTGTTAGGGAGGCATTGGGGTGTGTGTTTGGGGAACCAGGAGCCATGGGTATATGGGTATATATGCAAATGAAGCAGCACAGCAATAGTGTATTGGTTAGAGCAACTCCCTAACGAACAGACATTCCCGTAACAAATGCCACTGTATCACATACCATTTACCATCGGTAATCCATGCATGAACATATTGCGACATCTGCCCCCTGTATAACCTGCAAAATATCAATTAAAAGTTAACTACATGAAGTGTCAGTGTTATAATGAATAAGGCACTAGTAACCAGGTCAAGCAGATATAAACACCAGTAAGCATGTGTAAGTGCGTTTGCACGGGGTATGTATTGCTTTACAGATATATGTATATATATATATATATATATATATATATATATATATATATATATATATATATATGTAGTTGCAGACATATACATATATATATATATATATATATATATATATATATATATATATATATATATATATATATATATGTGTGTGTGTGTGTGTGTGTGTGTGCATAGATATACACAGATATACAGCTATGATAGGAAACAGCACACAAGAATGACATATGTTCACAGGCTATGCCAATGGAAGTGAGGAGCCAAAGCAAGAAACATGAAACACGTAGCATGACCTTCCACCCCCCCCAGCTGGACATGGGAAACATACACACAAACAATGTAAAGAGTCCACTGCTCCCCTGACCACAGGCAGGATGCAACCGAGGGGGTACACAGTGCACCCGTGAATTCTAATCTTGGAACACAGACTGGAGCATCCCTTGGGACACCTCAAAAATTGCCAAAACGAAAAGAAGGTGATAGACTAGCCATTCTGGCTGGGGTGTATACCTACTCGGAATACAAGGGTGGGAAACCCTGATGACCCATGGGCCAAGACATTTGTATGAAATGGGTCCCATGAAGTGGAGAGTGGGCAGCGTGTAGTGGTGTGTCCAGAACAGACCAGGACCCAAAGTAAGGATGGCTGCGGTTGAGGAGGAGTGGGTGGGGAAACTATGGGTAGCTAGTTATGGGTCTAGGTGTGCAGGTGTTGGCTGATGTGGGCCTATATGGACAGCCCTAGGGATGTAAGCAAATGTGTTCATTGGGCCGAGGCATCGCCCACTGAGCAGCCACACCTACTACGAGTCCCACAGCAGCAAAGTGTAATCTATATGGCAAGGAACAGAATAACCAGATGTAGACGTATATATGTAGAGGTATGTGTGTGTATATCTACCCATAACGACATAGAGATAAGCTTCTCCCACTCCGTAGTACAAATTTATACATACAGAGACAGAATACAGATACATACCCACATATAAATATATACCTATGCAGACACCCATAGACCCATATTTTGTGATATATATATATATATATATATATATATATATATATATATATATATATATATATAGACAACAAAATATAAATATACATGTATGCATACATATACAGATATATCTGTATATAGTAATATAAATATATATATATATATATATATATATATATATATATATATATATATATATATATATATATATATATATATATATATATATATATATATATATATATATCTAGGTTCATACTAGGCTATCTGCCCTAGGGCATTTATAAGCCTAGCCAGAGTGTGTTTGGCTTTCGCCACCCATTTTAAATTAATTTTGCTATGCCCTTTTTTGAGGTTAGTATACTGTGCCTCTGTCTAACAGTGACACAGAAGTGATACCCGGGGTAAACCTATGATCTCCCATCCACTCATCAAGATTCCTCTTGAAGAGAGTCAATGAGGGACTCTGCCTAACCTGGACTGGGATTTTATTCCAGAGTGAAGGGATCCTCTGGGTTATGAATCTGTCCCTCCAGCATGTCCTATTTATTTCAGTGCTGAGGTTCAAGTCTCTCGAGCATGTAGCTCGATGGGATTTGGATTTTCTGAGGTGCAGCATGCCCATTAATTCCGGGTTGGACATGGCTTTATACGTCAGGCACAGATCGCCTCTGAGCAGGCAGTATGCAACTGAGTAGAGCTGGAGTTTCTTTAACCGGGCAGCATATGGCATCTGTTTGAGCCCTTTGATCCTCATGGTGAGGTACTTTTGGGGTCTTTCCAGTTGCTGCAGGTGTCTGGTAAGGTACATCCCAAAAGGGGCATTGTACTCAATTATGGGCCTGATGAGGGATGAGTAAAGAGGCACGATGACTTCCCCTGATCTAGATGTGAATCCTTCATGATTAGGTGGGCTATATAAAATGTTTTTCTAATCACTTTGGCTACATGGTTGTCAAATGAAAGATTCCTATCAACTTGGGCCCCCAGGTCCCTAATTACTTCTTCTGTACTTAATGGATTACCACCTATGTGGTAATTTGTGGGCACTTTGTTTTTGCCAAAGGGGATGACTATACACTTTTTGGCGTTTAGCTTGAGGCCATGGCTCTGGCACCAGTTGTCTGTTTCTATGAGACCCTTTTAGAGGATGCTTGCGTCGGCTGGAGAGTCGATTATGGCGCCCAGTTTGCAGTCATCTGCGAACTTGGTCAACCACAATTCTTCTGTGTTGGCCTGTACCTCCGAGAAATATATACCGAACAAGAGAGGTCCCAGGACTGAGCCTTGTGGGACGCCACTTGTAACTGGTATGGAGTCTGACATGGCTCCAGCAATTCTAACCATGTGGGTTATGTCCTTGAGCCAGTTTGCAACCCATCTAGTGATATAGGGGTCTATATTTAAGCTGGTGAGCTTATCTATAGTGCTTAAACTAAAAGGCTTAGAATGAGTTACACCAAGCAGTAATAAATACATTTGAGTACTTTTAAGATGACACAAAAGCAAAATAAAGTAGGAAAAAACACAAATACAGTAAAAGCAGATTTTTTTTTTTTGAGTGAGCAAATGAGATGGGCCCAGTAGTTACAGGACAGAAACAAGTGCAAATGCAGGCCTTCAAATCAGAAAGTTGAGAGAGCTGGAAGACCGCCCAAATGGCTAATAACTACAAATTCTGGGCCAGAACCACTCCTTATGTGGTAGACAGGTTACCTAGTGCTTACCACTCCCACTGATAAGCTAGAAGGCTTCCCTCCAACACAGAAAGGCTTGGGGGCTCAGAAGCTTACAAATAGTCCTGGATACAACAAATCTGTATCTGGAACACTAATTACAGGAAAGGTAGGAAACAGGCTTACAATTTTTTTTTCAGAAAAGTAGCAAAAACAGTAGTAAAAACAATTCACATGCAGTGCAAGCTGGCACACTTGAGTATGTAGCAATATTAGTCCACACACAGTTTGAAAAATGTAATTAAATTAAAAAGGACTAAAAGCAAGTGCAGAAAGGGTTTATTAGGTAGAATGCGGTAAAGAGATGGGACTGAGGGAGTGTCCTAGATCAAATCTACAGTGGGGCGGGCACTGCAAAAGCCACCAAATTTAAACTACAACCAAGAACAGGGAGGGATGGGGAAAAGTGTCAACAGAGATGTGAGGAATCAGAGTGCAAATTATAAAACCAAAAAAATATATACTGATCTCTGTATATTTGCAGAACACTAAGACAGATATCTAAGCAACAATTTAGCTCTATAATACAGAATAATACATAAAAATATACTCAGCTCTATATATTTGCAGATAGTCTTGCAAGGCTGTCTCTCAACACTTTAAATGCAGACTGCTGCTATTAACAGTTCAAGTATATATATATATATATATATATATATATATATATATATATATATATGTAAATATACACATGTATATAGCTAGGATATGATTCAGCAGTTATGAGTAACAGATGTTCACAGGCCATGTGTATGGGAGTGAGGGGTCCAATAAACAAACGTGTAACACATAGCATCAACCACCCCCCCCCCTTAGCTAGGCTGGTGAGACATACAGGCACACAATAAAGGTAAACATACCACTGCTTCCCAGACAACTGGCAGGATACTACTAGTGGGAGAGACCTGCCAGGTCTAATCTTGAAACATAGACATTGATGTCCCTTGTGGGACACCAAACATTAATGATCAGAGGCAGTCCCAGTAATGACTTTTCAAACCAACCTGTAGATGTACATGGACCAGTAGGTTGTGCAAGCTTGATAACCCATGGGTCGACACAATGTATGACATGTGTCCCGACACGGGGAGAGTGGGCAGTGTGTAGTGGTGTGTTTATACCACACCTGCACCCACAGTAAGGATGAGTGCTGTAGAGGAGTGGCAGGTGGGGGAACTATGGGTATGCAATTATGGACCTAGGTGTGCAGGTGTTGGCTGGCAAAGTCGTATTAGGACCGCTGGGCATAGCTGACGCCCATACCGCTCAACCCCTAAGAGCACATCCACTGGACAAGACATAAACCATTGGGAGAACAAATAGGGACCATACCTCTGAACTGTCCCCAATTTCCAGGGACCTCCCAGATTTCGACTCGGTTTCTAACTCTGACTCACTTAATCCCTCCTAAAACTAGTGACATTTGGACAAAAGTTGGTTAACTACACATAATGAATAACAACAGCAATTAAGAGTTATAAACATCATGTACCTCAGAAAATGTGTATGAATTCATATGCTCTGGGATTGTCAATGTGTCAGGTTAATAGCACCAATAATTTAAATGTGTCCCTGATGTTGTTATTCCGTGTCCCTGATTCAGTTTGTTTATTTCCACAATCATATAAGAGGTCTGATAGGGACAGAAACCACATATTCCATTGACAACCTTAGAAAGATGAAAGATTATTAGGTATGCAGTAGCATGACTCAGCTGAAGGATGTGGGTTCCAAAACCCAATTAATTGTTTGTATTGAAGAGTGTCAGTTTCCATGTATTAAACAGATGGGTGCAGATTGCAAGAGGAACACACCAATAATATGAATCAAACACTGGACAGGCAGTGGATTCCGTACAGTCGAACGGCATGCGGTCGCCTAATGGGCAGCCATTCTCGATACTGTAGGCATGTAATCCGATGTAATAGGCATCACAAGGTAGTATCATAGTCCTCACTCCCATGCAGGTTCATGAGTGTCAGATGCAAACACCAAATGCAGTGCATTTGCAAGTGCAGGAGCAAGCGGGTGTAAGCCTGTTTGGCCACCAGTATGTGAGTATTACACTGGTAAAGCAATGTAGAGGCTAACTGAGTGTAAGAAACTGTAACCAGAGGTTAGCATTGCTTAGCTCCATGAAAACCCAAGCACACCCACTCACAACTGCTTTAATGTGCCATAATCACACCGTATCCAATGGCCTTGTTCTGCCCAGCAACAAAATAAACGGCCTCTGCAAGGATCAAAACCAGGACTCTGCACACACAGCTATTGTGATTTACCACTAAGCCATGCCAGATATACAGACAGTGGACCTTATTACAAACATATCATCTAGCGCAGTCATTCAATAGTATAGGAAATGTATTCCATCTTGTAGATGTATGTGTGAGTGTTTATGTCCAGCATATAGATACATACATATGTATAGATATATCAGGAACATCCCATGTGACAACAAAGCATTATAAAAAAATGAAAAGGGAAAAACTAGCAACACTTGTATTATGTAATGGTGTCATCCTATGTAATATATCAAGACTCCTTCAGACAGACATGTGTCAGTCATACACGCAGACATTTGTACATTGGCCATATACATCACTCTGTGCGTGTTATTTACATTAACACAGCAGTTCTTGTCCAATCATTATGTGAGAACAGTATTCTTGCAAGGTGCTGTGTGTGACATCAACATCATGATAAAGGTACGTGGGGTAACCATAGAGGGACTGGTAGTGTTGTGTGTACAATGAGGTCATCCTCATCACGTGTACCTGGAACATTTAGGAGTCATGTGCATACTAGGATCATGTGCCTGAGAGACAGGGGTGAGGACAACTGGAGTATGTTGTGATGCATATTAAAAGGGTTACATGTGTCCAGTGGACATGTGTGTGAAATGGACAGCTATGTATGGGGCAAATGTTGTTCTAGGTACCGATTGGCCTTTTGTTTCCGTAGGGTGAGAGTGGGATGTGGGGAAAGGAGAGTAGGAATGCTCGTGGAGGATAGGTATGGTAGGATAACAGACAAGACAGCATACAGGGTCGGTATATGACACATGTGGGGGATACACCTTGGACAGGGAGGGGTGTTCGGTATTCACAAGCCCATGAGATGGAAACAGTGGGACGGAGGTCCCAGCCATGGGTAGCCACCACTGCACTAAAACAGCTGCAAAGGTGGCAGTGCTGGGGGCTGTCTAGGAGGGACAGCCTCACCCTGTAAATGTGACACTCTGCCCTTCAGCTGGCGTAGCTGGCCTCAAAACCCCTTATTGAGCCCCCTATGCATCACGTCCGGAACTGTACAACAGCAGACATGTCCCTTTCTGGACCTGCTCAAAGGGGGGACAAGCCCCATCCTCAGTGGCGGTACCTCCAGAAGGTGGTGCAAAGCCAACAGAGGTGTAGGTCCAAGGCTGGGCCCCAGATCTGCTGGTGTCCGGTGCCATAGCCAGCTGAAGTGGGACAGGAGGTTCTGCAAGGACCTCCAAATCCATACAGCCTATGGTGTTGCAGTTTAAACACAGATATGGCTTAGTAATAGTCAACAGCATTCAGGATTACTTACAACAGCATGCATAGATATGACCATCAACCCAACACACCAGATGGTATACATTTGCAGAGAGAGCACAACACATGCATATATACTGCATGACATCTGTACAACATGTAGAAGACTTGTGACTGCAGCTATGAACAGTGGCCCATTATAGGTTCATAGGTTCATAGGTTCATACTAGGATATCTGCCCTAGGGCATTTATAAGCCTAGCCAGAGTGTGTGTGGCTTTCACCACCCCTTAGGATGAGAATACTATACCCATTAGTTTGCTGTGCCTCTGTCCAGCAGTGATACAGAGATGATTCCCGGGGTAAACCTACGATCTCCCATCCACTCGTCAAGATTTCTCTTGAACAGAGTCAGTGAGGGGCTCTGCCTCACATGGACTGGGATTCTGTTCCATAGTGTAGGGAGTCTCTGGGTGATGAATCTGTCCCTCCAGCACGTCCTATTTATATCCGTGTTGAGGTTTAAGTCTCTTGCTCTCATGGCTCTGGTGGATTTGGATTTTTTGAGGTGGAGCATGTCCATTAATTCCGGGTTGGACATGGCCTTGTATGTCAGGCACAGATCACCTCTGAGCAGACGGTATGCGACTGAATAGAGCTGGAGTTTCTTCAGTCGGGCATCGTATGACATATGTTTGAGCCCCTTTATCCTTTTGGTGTGGAACTTTTGGGGTCTTTCCAACTGCTGCAGGTGTCGGGTAAGGTACATGGGCGTTGTACTCAATCATTGGTCTGATAAGTGAAGAGTACAGGGGTACAATGACCTCTCCTGATCTGGATGTGAATCCCTTCATGATCAGGTGGGCAATGTAGAAGGTCTTCCTAACCACTTTGGCAATGTGAGTGTCAAAAGAGAGGTTACTGTCAACTTGGGTCCCCAGGTCCCTGATAACTTCTTCCGTGTTTAATGGATTACCACCTATGTGGTAATTAGAGGTTACCTGTTTTTCCCAAAGGGTATGACTATACATTTATTTTGTCATTTAGCTTAAGGCCATGGCTCTGGCACCAGTTATCCATTTCTATGAGACCTTTCTGGAGGATGTCTGTGTCTGATGGAGTGTCAATTATGGTGCCCAGTTTGCAGTCATCTGCAAATTTTGTCAGCCACAATCCCCCTATGTTTGCCTGCACTTCAGAAAAATAAATGCCGAACAAGAGGGGGCCCAGGACTGAGCCCTGTGGGACACCACCCGTGACTGGCTTAGAGTCTGACATGGCACCAGCAACTCTAACCCTGTGTGTTCTGTCCTTGAACCAGTTTGCAACCCATCTTGTGACATATGGGTTTACATCTAAGCTGGTGAGCTTTTCTATGATGCCCGAGTGGGGTATTGTGTCGAACGCTTTTGCTAGGTCAAGGTAGGCTGTGTGAACTGCCTTACCCTCATCAATGGCCTTAGTGACTGTTTCCGAAAAGTCGACCAAGTTCAAGAGGCAGGATCTGCCCTTGACAAAGCCAAATTGGGTAGGATCCAGTGTCTGTAGGTCCCCAATGTCTTTATTTATGAGTTCCATTATGATCCTCTCCATAGCTTTGCAGACAAGGCTCGTCAAGCTTATGGGGTGGTAATTTCCAGGGTCCGTAGAAGCACCGCCTTTGTGGAGTGGGACCACAGTTGCCGTACGCCATTCTTTGGGTACGTATCCTGTAGTAAGGCTAAGATTAAGCAGCAGCCTTATGTGTGGGTTTAGTTCCTCATTGAGTTCGTAGCACACAGCCGGGGACACCGTCCGTCCCATTGATGCTGTGTTTTGCTTTAGAGAGAGCAGCTCTCACCTGGGCATCTGAGATGTTTGGGAGGCTAGACTCTGATGGGATAGATATTTCTCCTTTTGGGGGGGAGGGGGAATTTGCACTGAACCTGTCTGCCAGTATGTTGGCAATGTCTGTGGGTTCAGTGATTTTTATCATTTTGGACTAATTCTGAGCATATCTGGGAGTTTCCACCCAGGTTTCTAACATAGCTAAAGAAGGCTTTATGATTGTCTTTTGTGTCATTAGCGATTTTTCTCTCAAAGTTGGCCTTGGATGATTTTATGAGTGATCGTAGTTTTTTGCTAGTATTGATCAGAGATACCTTCCCTTTTAGGGATTTTGCTCTGTCATATAGTAGCTTTCTCCTCTTGTTGTAGAGTTTGTTTATGGCTGGAGTCCACCAGACCGGGCGCCTGCCTTTGGTGGAAAGGGTCTTGATTTTATTAGGGATTGCTTGATCCATACATTCCTGGAGGTGCTCGTAGAAGGCATTTGTAAGGGTTTCAGCAGCGTGGGTTTTGGTTTTCACTGGCTCGGGGGCCTTGAAGGATACCACTCCAGTCTTAAGAAGTGTGAAGTTTGCTTTTGAGAAGTTCTTCACTGTGGTCTTTTGCTGGGGGGGGGATGTGGATCTCCAGTGAGATTAATTTATGGTCTGATCTCACCAATGAGGGATATACTTCCGGTGTGGAGCATTTTGTCCCCATGTTTGTGATGATCAGGTGTAGTATATTTTCTCCTCTTGTGGGAATCGTGACTAGTTGTTCCATAGCATTTGAGTTTATGAACTCAAGGAACCTTTGGGCTAGGGTGTTGGGGCTTGAGTAATGTTCCCAGTCTATGTTTGGGTAGTTGAAGTCACCCAATATGATGGTGTTTGGAGAGACATTCATACTCTCCAGTGTCTTCAGGAAGGCTGTGTGGGTTTCCTGAGTTTGAGAAGGTGGTCTGGAGCATGTTACAAACTGTAGGGCAGTTTTACCTATGGTTAATTGCACCTGGATGGTCTCCGATGCTTCGTGCAATGCCACTAACCTGGAGGTGTGGGTAGCCTTTATGAATATGGATACTCCCCCTCCTTTTGTGGTTCGGTCCGGATTTTGGGGCCGGAACGCATGATATGAGGTATAACCTGATAGTGCTGGGGTGCTCTCAGGAGCCTTGAACCAGGTTTCAGTCACAGCACAGACATCAATGTTCTCCATACTGAGGAGGGCTTCGAGGGCGTGCATCTTGAGGTTTAGACTTCTGGCATTGAGCAGTATTACCCTTAGTTATTGGCATGTCACTGAGAACCCCATACAGTGTCTGTCATACCACTGTTTCATGTGACATATGTCCAGTCAGGGATGCATTGGCAGTAAGTCATCACTATCACCATGTACTGGCTGCAATCCTCACACTATGCTCCTGCTGTTCACAGATGTGTGTTCAGTGAGTAACACATGAAGCAAATGGTTACACACACTGACCAGTCCACAGATGGCCCTACAGATGGGGGTCCCTCACAAACGGAGCACTGTCCTGTCAGTTTTAAAACATGCAGAATAGCCATTACCACACACACCTTGTTAAACAGGCAGTTGTCCCAATGAAGCATAGCTACACTTACATGCTGTAGTCATGTCTGGCACATCACCCTCCTGTCTTTAGGCTATTTCCCACTGTGTATGTTGTTTGAGGAGCATCCAGATATCATCTGTGATGCCGTTTACCAAACATCAGATCCAGCTACCACTCACAGCAACTGTCAGGAGCAAACGCCAACATGATGTTCCTAGATATTGTACTATGTTTTTCATGTGAATGGCTATGGGAACATCATCACAGCTGTTCCAGATGCAATCAGCTAGAGGAGGACTGCAATAGGTGCAGAGACCATCACCCGAACATGACCATCACTTACAATACACAAGCTGCTGCTGAGGAGGTGTACACCTCCACATCCACCAGAGAGTGTGTGGGAGGGACAGACAGAGGCAAAGTACATCAGAGAAGGGCTTGGAGACTAAAACCTAAGCATCATCTGTCACATGCCTACCAGTACAGGGGTTCAAACCCCTGACTGACGTGTCATTACTATTACAAGTGCATACAGTTACTCCATGTGCCACAAAGCTGACATGTTGGTGTGCTGTAAGAACACATATGTGTGTTGGTGTGCGACACCTGCAACAGAGATATAGTAGACATACATTAGGTGTAGCACACATGGCTGTCCACATGAATGGATGTCATTGTCAACACAACCACACTCTCTAATGGACTCACATTGACGCTCTTTGTCAGGCCCACAAATACACTCCCAAATCACTTAGTTTGCCACACTGCAGTAATGCACAGGTACTACATGCACCACAGGGGATATCTGGAGGTTCTATGGGCTAGGGCATGTGAACATGTGTGACATCTGTTGGTATGCCAATGGGAGTTATACTGGGAGTAACTTTGGTTGGGAGCATCATACCCCACACGCAGACACAAGGTGCCAGTACTGACATGCATGTGTGCATTGCTTCATGGGTGTGTAGTTGTTGGCTGTGCAAGATGGATGTACAAGGCTGGGTGAGGGGTAATCCTTGACATCATGCCACCCAACAATGGTGTGCAGTGTGGTATAGAGGTTTAGTGTCTGCAATGCCCCACACAGATGGGTATTGTATGAACTGTCTTGACATCTTGGTTACCATTGTGTATGGCCATAGCTTTGCAATGCATGCCATGTCTGTGTTTGATAGTCCTTGCCATGGACATTGCCTGGGATGCGCATGTGCCACAATAATGTACAGTGACATGAACAAGTGTACCTGGTTTGGCTGGCACATGTTGTGTACACAGACTGTTAGCCTCCGATATGCCAATACTGGCCTGGTGTGGCAGAACCTGCTTATAGTCAACAGGTTGACCCTGCACCTGCATTGATAGCATGATACAGGTATTCCCTGGTGTCAGTGGCATCAGTCCATACAGGGCACATGTGTAAGGCATTGTTTGGCCTCTGTGGATCACATTTGATGGCACCACATATGTTGTAGGCATCCAGTGTGGAACATAGTGAAGGCACATTGTCTGCAATTATGTGCCTATGTACTGCTGTACAGGGTGCCATGCCCTCTGCAGCCCACTGCAATCACACCATGCCTACTATCTGTCATCAATGTGCAGGGTACTAGCAACATAGCGGGATATTCTAGGCAAGTCTATTTGTGTATGACACATGTGTCCAGGATGTATTCCGGGTAATAATAGGTTTGCATACTTTGTTCATGAGGCCTTTTGCCAGATGTAGGGGTATGGCTTGCCAATGCAGTCTCTTGGCTGACTGACATCTGTACTCCTTGTGAGGTGTACATTGTGACATATAAGATGGACACCATATAGGAAAAACTACAAAATACACTTCCCAACATGTCCATTGGTTAGACGGTCACAACCACCTCCACAGAGGCTCTGACAGTCAAACACACACACACACACCTGTCATGTCCTGGAATAGAACCCCTACCTAACTAGTGTATCACACTACAGAATTACACAATTACAGCACATGCGACGGAGATAACTGGGTTACAGCAGTCCCAGAGGTGTATGTCTAGGTGTGTGACATCAGAAGGAGTGCCAAAGGTGGTCATGTGAATTGTAAAGCGTGTGCATACTCAAAAAAGCATAGTTCCTGTCTCAGGCAGACAGAAACATATGCACAGTTGGTCTCTCTTGGAATAGAACCCCTATCTAGCTAGTTTATCACATTACAGCAATACGCAGTTCCAGCACACACTACAGAGAATACTGGGTTACAGCAATCCCAAAGGTGTATTAGTAGGGGGGTGACATCAGCAGGATTGCCAAAGAAGGGCATTCCAAGTGTACCACGGGTTGTACATGTCTGTCACATGCATGTACCCGCTGCTTACTGTCACAAAAACACAATTACACCTGCTTAAAAGTGTCTTATGTAGTCCTAATTGACAGTATCAACAAGGCTTGCAGGTCTCAAACCCTGGACCATGCACACTGAGGTCACTGAATGTACCACTAAGGCATCTGGGTTGTACACATGTTGCATGGAGTCTATAATGTACATCCTACTACAGGTATTCCACAGTACTGAAAACAAATGGGACAGTCCCTTTGTGTACATATGTACAGTACCCTTGAATGTACTGTACTCTGTGAAACAACAAAGACAAGTATACATCTGTACAACTGTCATAACTACATATATATATATATATATATATATATATATATATATATATATATATATATATATATATATATATATATATATATATATACACACCTACGGGATGTGTACACACACATATATACACAGACACAGCCATATATATATATATCTATATATATATATATATATATATATATATATATATATACACACACACACATCTGAATGCCCTTTGTGACACAGAAGGGTTCCAAAGGAACTGACGTGTACACAAAACAGAAGCATCTCTTCTGTTATAATATTTAAATCATAAGCAGTTCATCAGAGAAGGGATGGTTGTTGTGTATGTGGAGTTTAGGGTGGGGAATGATGGATAATGTAATCTACCCTGGGGATTGTGGAGTTAGGGTGGGGGAATGATAGGTATGGACCTACACCCCAGCAACCACTTCTGTGTCACTGCTCGACAGTGGCATAGGAAAATAACATACCCAACTGTAGTCGTGCTTGACTGTGTATTGCTTACCATTCCTAACTATGTAATACTTTGTAGACACCAGTCACCACAGATGGCTACCATGGTGTGCTAAATGACATTACACATGTGTATGTCTGGCTACAGGGTAGTCACACACACAAACATGCACACACTTGTCAGTATTGTGCAAATACTTCTTGCCTATGTAAAGGTAACTAGTACAGTGGTATGCAGTTGGGGTATGTGCCACAGAAGACATACAATTACACTTACTGATTCCACGCCTGAGCTTGGTGACATCACAGGACTGATTACTTGTAGTGGGGAGGGGGGGAGGTATAGCGGTTGACAAGGATAAAGGCCAGTGCAATAGGAGGTATCACTGTGGAATGCAGCAAAACACACTGCCATGACAGGATGCAGACACAAATACACACACACAACCACACTCAGCATATGCTGACACACACACTCGGGTATTTGCTGAGACATACACACACAAACGCACTCAACCATTTGCTGGCACACACACTCAGGCATTTGCTGTCACACACACAAACACATGCACACAGTTGCCAGTGGTGGGATCAGAACTCCTGCCTATCTAAGGATCACTATTGCAGTACTGTGCAGTTATGAGACACGCCACAGAGATTACACATCCCAAGGCAGTCAGATTGCCCTTCTACAATTGAGGAAAACAACAGGGAGACTGACAGTCACGAAGTACATAGCTGTAAACCTGTGTGTTTAAAGTAGGTGTCCATTACAACCTGTATGCACAAACAAGACACACCATCCGCAGGTAGGCCTGAGAGGTATAGTTGTAGCACAACAGGAACCTGAACTGGAGTATGGCCATCTGTGGAATGGACAACTACTATCACTATACAGGGTTATAGTGGGCATGCTCGTACACTTAGTAGCACAGGGCCATTTGGGATGCACTATGACTACAACTACACAAGGTTATACTGGGCATGCTCATACACTTAGCAACAAAGGGCTTGTTGGATGCACTGACTCAAATTACACAAGGTGGCATTAGGTACGGTCATACACTTAGTAGCACAGGGCTGATTGGGATGCACTCCGATTCTAACCACTGAAGGCCACAGTGTGCATGCTCAAACACTTACATGCACAGAACATGTTGTAATGGACTCCTATTGTAAATACACAGGTTTGCGGTTAGGTACATCTTACCTGTCAGTATATATGCACATCATACTGGTTTACTACCTGATACCTGTATGTGGCCTGGAAATGATATATCTGTGTCTGTGCTGTGTGATACACATGTATACATGTACATGAAGTACTGACATATATATGTTATGTATACACATTCATGCATGTGTGGACGTGACAGACAATAGGTTACCTGGGTCACACAGGTGGATGCTATCTACATGCTGTGTCACACACCTTGCTGCCCTGAAAAGTATAAATTGATAGCAGGTTGTGGACAGTGGCATTATACGTGGAACAGTGACATGTGCAAGCATAATGTGTGAGCCACCTTGTGTAATGGCACTGAGGTGCAGGTGTCAAGATGACCTCTCCAGGCTGTGGTAGTAGTTGTCATTATTAGCAGGATTGCTACCCTAAGTATATCTCACATTGGTCATATACACAAGTTCTGCCGCTGTCCGTCACCTTACATGGGGCATTTGCTACCAAGCACATTAATGCCATGCACAGTGATGTCATGGTACGGGTGGCAACTGCTAGACCAAAACAATGAGCCAATGTCCTGCTGTTATTACGAGGTTGTCCAGTGTCTGTCATTCCGGGCTGTCATGACCAAACAATGAGCCTTCAGTACAGAGCAAATGTATCCATGTTACACGTGTTTGTGTGTGTGTATGTGTGTGTGTGTGTGTGTGTGTGTGTGTGTGTGTGTGTGTGTGTGTGTGTGTGTGTGTGTGTGGATAATGCCTAGGTTGCATTTACCCATATAGCTGCATTCCAAGGCAAATGTCCTACACAGAGAAGTAACACCCTGACACCTACATGACAATTGCATTGTATGCTTATGCTAACCCGTGCTAGATGTGTGGCTTTAGTAATCCATTTTCTCAATGTAGAACCTACAATGGGGAATACTGATATCTGTGCAGTGAGGAACACCTGGCTGAAGGCTCTGTAGTGCACAATTGCACTACCAACATATAACTCAGATCCAGATATGTGGGCCATAACAGAGATATGGACCATACCAGGTGGTGGTGTACACATATTCATAAAGGCTACTCTCATGTAAAGACCACTACTCTGACATAACGCATCACACATGAGTTAGGTACAGGTGACAGTGGCAAATGCTGCATTCTAGGTTGTATCCTGATATACATCCACCACCTTGTTCCCAGACTACCAACGCACATCCATATGTGGTTTGACATAGTATGGTAGACCACCATATAAACCTCGATTGGTGGACTGTACCTAGGCCTACATCAACTGTGCAATGTACCCATGTACAGACACAGCTGCATAATGTGTTATGCAATGCAATGATGCCACTGTTTGTAACCTGCTCAGTTGTACACATACCAGGGTCCCTCGGATGTTGTCAGCATTAACACGGTCGACTGTTGCTGTACACCAGTAAACAAAACCCTCATGGTTGGATATGACCTAACCGTACCTGCCCTGGATATGTACATACCACACTCATACAACATAAATTACATTAGCATAGCTTTCATTTACCTTTCTACATACAGGTGGCTACAGACATTACACACATGCACATGGCAGATAGCATGCTAACAGTACATAAGGTTCGATATCTATGTTGACAAAGGTAATATCCCCTCTCTACTGGTCACCCATGACACCTATCATATTATACAACACCCCATGTGGCATATATGTCTTTAGACATGTCCACCCAATGCAATACCTACAAACATAGCCAAATAACAGGACCATAGGACCTACACAAGGACTATATAGACAGGCTCAGGGAAATCCAGCTCTGCACTGTATGTTCCTGAGTAGTCACAGGTGATATGTTCATGACATGTGCAGCCATGTGTGGCCACAGCTCCTACATATACCCCATGTAAACAATTGCAAGCCATGCATGCAGTGTGCTGTCTGGACATTAGCCTTAGTACCACAATAGCCAGTACATGCTGGGTGAGATGTTTACAAGCCACAGACCTCGCACATGCTTGAATGAGTGTACTGCCTTGCTCTAACAAAGCACATTGCTGGCACTCTTCCAGTACACATGAGGTGTGTGTGGCAAATATGATGTGCTCATTGTTGACCATTACTGTGCCCTGGCTTCACCATGGCACTGTCAAGTAACAGTTTGTAGGAGCATGACATGGAATAATGCTGTGTGTGTCATGCTGATATATGCTGTTGTAATATATGTACACTTGGCTACTCAGTGAAAGTGGTGGTGTCCTACCAGTACATGAATACGACATCCATTATGGTGTAATGCTCGGCTATGTTTCACACATGGCGTGTGGAAGGTGTGGAATGTATCCTCTTGACCTGCTAGTGCATGTACTGATGTAGACCGCATATGCGTACATGTATTGCTGTTTGTGTAGATTCCATGTGTGTGCAGTGTCTGATGTCTGAAGGTGACTGTTGTCTTAGTCCATCATGCTGTTGCAATACAGCCTCAGCATTGCCAACTGTATATGGTGATATGCTCTATGTACAGTAAGCTATACATGAGGTACGGACAGATGTTTGGACATGACTACTAAGTGGTGGGGCTTCTTTGCAGATGAATAATTACTAAGGACAACTCACTGGTGTGTTACAAACAGTCCTACAATAACGCGTGTACCTGCTAAGGTCAGGTTTTGTTCACTGAAGTGGAAGACAGACAATGTAGAATACTGTATGGGTGGCACCGAAGGCAAACCCCATGACACCTGTGACAGTAATACCTCCCCTGTGCATATATTGTGCATATATCAGCACAGTTGTCAAAGGAAAGAGTCGGTAAGCATTGTACCAGATGTGATAGTGTTGTACTCTTGTAGTACCTATCATGAGCTAGGCAGGTGTTTGATTCACAGTACTGGCACGTGTGGGTGTGTGTCCATATATGTCACATATGGTTGGGAATACATCCTGCATGTTATCACTCTCCTGAACACTGTTGTTAACACCAGTACAGAGTGAAGTGTAGAAAGAAAGGCATAGGCAGGTGGCTAAACCTCACACATGTAAAGTGTCTGTATGTGTGTGACATAGGTGTATATCTTAGTGAATGCCGGTGTGTGTGTGTGTGTGTGTGTGTGTGTGTGTGTGTGTGTGTGTGTGTGTGTGTGTGTGTGTGTGTGTCTGTGTGTGTGTCTGTGTGTATGGCTGTCCGTGTGTATGGCTGTCCGGTTCCTGGAGTGAGGCTGTATTTTACCATAGTGAAATGTTAATGCCCCCCCCCAATCCACTCAAAGCAGTCTAGCATCCCTGTTGATAACATCAATCGTAGATGGGCATACTAACCACCTGTTAACATCTACGCCCTGGGGTGTGACCTGTTGTTACATAGCCTACTGATGGAACCCCCTCCCCACATACACTCACTGCACTGTAGTATCCCTGTCTATGTCCTTGATCTTAGGCCATTCCAACTACCTGTACATGTGTAATCTCTGTGGAACATCTTGTAATTGCGTAGTACTATAATGATGATATGCACATAGGTAGGGGTTCTCATCCGAACACTGGCAACTGTGTGTGTGTGTGTGTGTGTGTGTGTGTGTGTGTGTGTGTGTGTGTGTGTGTGTGTGTGTGTGTGTGTGTCAGAGTGTGTGTTACTGTGTCTGGAATCCTTGAGTGTGTGGGTGTGTCTGCGTTTGCATGCTGTCATGGCAGTGGGTATTACTGCTTCACAAATAGAAGCCACTGTTTCCACTGGCCTTTACCCTTGTCATCCAGCATATCAATCTTTTACCCACTACACACTCCAGGTAACTATACCTGTGATGTCACCCACTATGGATGTGATGGCTCTGAACACAGTAGCTTGCTACACAGCTATTATGTTCTTGGATCATTAGAACAGTAAACATAATTGAAACATGGGAGAATATAACTATGATGTGGAAGCTATAAAATTGCATGCAGGTATTGTCATACTGAAATGTGGGTAGTCAATATGTACATATGGGACTCCCGCAAACACCAACATCCCCCGGCACATGCAACTACACCTGAAAGAGGAAGGCAGAACATCAAGATCAACATGCTGTTAGTGTTGTTACACATGATACATACTGTCAAACATACAAACTGCATTCTAAAACTGCAATACATGGTATGTCTGCTGCCTGTCAACACTACTCAACAATATTAATCTACAGTTGTCTACCTAGTATGTTCACCCTGTGCATCAGACCATATGAACATGTCACTGCACTGATGGTGTGGATGACAGGGATGCAGCACTGGCATCATCATATGCACAGGGTGATAATGTCTGCCAGAGGCCTAGGCTGTGCCATTGGATGACATCATGCATGTGTGTTAGGGCCTGTGATGTCATTGGGCATGTGTGGATGTTATGTGTATGTGTGTTGAGGTGCCCCACATTTGTTTCCGGTGTGTGTATGCATGCACACAGGTCTGGCATGTGGCTGGCCTACACAGGGGTAATATTGACAGCTGCAGAATGTACAAGGCAGGTATCACAGTTCACATTGTCCAGCCATGGCCACATGACCTGGACCTGCCAGGGGTTGCACGGGCACTATCAGGCAGAGTTCCAGATTGGGTACCATCTGATGACACATGTCCACTGGAATCATGTCCCTGTTGGGACCATCCAGGACAATGTGCATGTGGCCTGATGTGTCCTGGTGTGGACTGCACAACACCAGCAGCACTGCTGCTGCTACTGCCACTATGGGAGTGGGCATGTGCAGTAGCATGTTCACGTACACCTTCAACAGGTGATGTAGCTGGCCTATGTCCACTGCCTGACGTCTCACTCCCACCAGATGTTCCAGCACAGACATTCCACGCTCAACAATTGACATGCCACAGTCAAGAACTCCCACCATGTCACCCAATCATCTATCCAAACATCTTCAAGATGATGGTGAGCATTTGCAAGTGCCTGGATGTTGTCAGTTAATGAATGGACAGCAACCCTCTGAAGCCTCAGACTGTCTCTGTTGTGCCATTCAGCACGTGCCTGTGCCTCCATTACAGCCCAAAACATGCATCTGGTAAATCCAGCTGATGTGCTTGGTCTCACAGGGGCATGTTGGCCAGCAGTCCTCCTATGAGCAGCGCTGGGCACATGACTGTGTGGGACATCACCAGTCTGTTGACTGGGATCATGGTGTGCAGGCACATCTTTCCATAGTCAACACACTTCCCTGTTCCATGCTACCACCCGCCAACTGTCCTTCCTCTATGGCCGGTGGTGATGGGGTATGTGCAGGCAGAGGAACTGTATGCGAGGATGAAAGGGAGACAGGTGGAATGGCAACCAATGACACAGATTCAGCACCTGACAACACTGCCTGTGCCTCAATCATACTATCATCATCACTGCTAGAGTCTGTGGGGACACTAACATCAGGTGGACCGCAGGAGGACAGCGCACCTACATCAACACCTGTAAGGGTAAGACAAGAACTGTACATTGCAAGTTATACCTGACACACACACACACACAGACAGAGGCACACAGAGACAGGCAGACACAGACACACAGACAGGCAGACAGAGACACACAGACAGACACAGGCACACAGACAGACACACACAGACAAACACAGACACACAGACAGATGGACACAGACAGACAGACACAGACACAGAATCACACACAGACACACACAGACACAAACACAGACAGACAGACAGACGCACACACACACAGACACAGAGACACACAGACAGACAGAGACACACACAGACATACAAACAGAGACACACAGACACACATGGACACACACGGACACACACGCTTCATGCAGGTGATATGGCATTCAGCTTAGACAATTATAGTTTCAGCTTAGGCAATTATAGTGGTAGTTATAATGCATCCCTGAGTTGCACACAACAGCATACATGTGGTATAGCAGACGGCATGCACCTTACATAATTATAGTGGTGGTTAGCATACATATCTGGATTGCACCATTTGTGTTAGTAGCCTTTGCCCCATACCTGCAACACAATGCATGCACTTTGCACCATTGTACTGCACTGCCATGGTGTGTGGAACATACACCACATGTTAACAGACTATCGCTGACCTTTGTACATCTGCCACTGATGCTTTGTGTTGGCCACTGCCCCTATGTGTGAGAACATGAGCAGTAGGGTATGTCAACTGCATACTATGTTTGCCTGAGCCCTAGCTTGCATATCTCCCCCAAAGCAGTGCATGTCTGTTCAACATTATTCTGCCTACCCCTGAGCTGAGTGTAGACATTGTGCATGTGGCTGTGCACACATGTTTGACATGGCTGTCCCTACTTTGCAATGGTGCCACAGACCAGCACAGGTTTACAGTACACCAGTCTGCTGTGTGGTGTATGACCTTGCCAATCACATGTAATATGACATGTCTTCTGCTGACGTGTTGAATGACATGCATACATGTGCAACACAATGGTGTCCTTTCTAATCTACAGTACGGTAATGGTGTCCCAATGCAGGGACGACTTATACTAACATGGGCCTTCAGCTGATGCAAAGTTAGCTTCCACCCTACAAATATTCAGGGACATACTGCACATTGAGCTGATGTGCACAGCCATTGCAGGGCATCATGTGGCTTCACAATTGCTATACAGTGTAAGCTACTGACACAGTTCATAGCCATGACTATCTTCACATACAATACATATCTAATGTGGAATGTGACCCATGTCACCGAGGTGTATACACAATAAACCCTAATGTGGAATGTGTGACACAGGTCACAGAAGGGTATACGGATGACACTCCTGCACATCTGCAACCATATTACTGATACCTGGCAACTATGCCCACACATGGCTAACTTACAAGTACTCTATGTCCCACATGCCATCTGTGTACCTCACACACATGAGGAGCAGGCATGGCAGTGATGTCTGACACCAGCAAGGTGAATGCACTGTATCTGTGGCTTGATGTGGATGTATGTGTATGTTGTGCAACACATGTATGTATTTGGATACTGTATAGGTGAATGCTTCCATGTCGTGACACACTCCAGATGTCCAAGACATGTTATGTGGTGGTTTCATGTTATGCCTACACAAGCTGTGCACAGGCCTGTATGATGTTTAGTGTTTCACATCTGGAATAACACCATTACACAAAGGCCATAGTTGTGTTGTGTCGAGCCAATGTACAACAGGGTGTACACACATGTACATCACTTCTACTGTGTGTTTTGCTTCATGTCTCTGGCCACCCTCCATGGCCATGTGTGCACATGTTCAGTCCAATGGTTGTGATGGCCATCTTATTTCACATGTCAGTGTTATCCCATATGACATACACCTATAGATGTCATATGCTTCACTGAGGACAGGGTTATGCAGACAAAGGGTGGTATGTATGGGATGTGAGACATGTTTTGCAGGATAGTTGAGCAGTGTTGCAGTCAGCCCATTACTGTACAATGTGTTACTGTACAATATGTAATGTAACATCATATGCAGGCATGTATGCACACATGCCACATACTATAATCTGTGGACTGAACATGAACAAAAAAGACCACAGTGAAGAACTTCTCTAAAGCAAACTTCACACTACTCAAGACTGGTGTGGTATCCTTCAAGGCCCCTGAGCCAGTGGAAACCACAACCCAAGCTGCGGAAGCCCTTACAAATGCCTTCTATGAACACCTCCAGGACTGCATGGATCAGGCAATCCCAAATAAAACCAAGACTCTTTCCACAAAGGGCAAACGTCCAGTCTGGTGGACCCCAGCCATTAACAAACTTTACAATAAGAGGAGAAAGCTATTACATGATAGAACAAAATCCATAAAAGGGAAGTCACCCTGATCATTATTAGTAAAAAATACGAGCACTCATAAAATCAACTAAGGCCAATTTTGAGAGAAAAATTGCCATGGATTCAAAGGACAATCATAAGGCCTTTTCAGCTATGTTAGGAACCTGGGTGGAAACTCCCAGATATGCTCAGAATTAGTTCAAAATGATACAAAACTCACTGAACCCACAGACATTGCCAACATACTGGCAGACAGGTTCAGTGCAAACTTCACCCTCCCTAAAGGAGAGATAACTATCCCAGCGGAGTGTAGCCTCCCAGACATCTCAAATGCGCAGGTAAAAGCTGCTCTCTCTAAAGCTAAAACACAGAATCAATGGGACCGGATGGTGTCCCCGGCTGTGTGCTACACGAGCTAAATGAGGAATTAAACCCACACATGAGGCAGCTGTTTAATCTCAGCCTTACCACAGGATACGTGCCCAAGGAGTGGCGTACGGCAACTGTGGTCCCACTTCACAAAGGCGGTGCCTCTACGGACCCTGGTAATTACCGCCCCATAAGCTTAACAAGTCTAGTCTGCAAAGCTATGGAGAGGATCATAATGGAGCACATAAACAAAGATATAGGGGACTTGCAGACATTGGACCCGACCCAGTTTGGCTTCGTCAAGGGCAGATCATGCCTTTTGAACTTGGTTGACTTCTTCAAACAGTCACCAAGGCCATTGATGAGGAAAGGCAGTCCATACAGCCTACCTTGACCTTGCAAGGCTTTCGACACAATACCCCACTGGTATTGTAGAAAAACTTTCAGCTTAAATGTAAACCCATATGTCACAAGATGGGTTGCAAACTGGCTTAAGGACAGAACCCAAAGGGTTAGAGTTGCTGGCGCTATGTCAGACTCCAAGCGGTCACAAGTGGTGTCCCACAGGGCTCAGTCCTTGGCCCCTATTGTTCGGCATCTACTTCTCAGAAGTACAGGCCAACATGGGAGGACTTTGCTGACAAAGTTTGCAGACGACTGCAAACTGGGCCATAGTGGAAAGTGCATCGGACACGGATATCCTTCAGAAGGGACTTACAGAAACAGATAGCTGGTGCCAGAGCCATGGCCTGAAGTTAAACGCCAAAAATGTATAGTCATACCCTTCGGAAAACAAGGTAACCCCAAGCTACCATACAGGTGGCAATCCACTAAGCACAGAAGAGGTTATCAGGGACATGGGACCCAGGTTGACAGTGGCCTTTCTTTTGACACTCACGTTGCTAAAGTGGTTAGAAAGACCTTCTACATTGCCCACCTGATCATGAAGGGATTCACATCCAGATCTAGTGAGGTCATTGTTACCCTGTATTCTTCACTTATCAGACCAATGATCAAGTACAATGCCCCATTGGGATGTATCTCACCCGACATCTGCAGCAATTGGAGAGACCCCAAAGTTCCTCACCAAAAGGATAAAGGGAGTCCAAAATCTGTCATATGCTGCCAGATTGAAGAAACTCCAGCTCTATTCAGTTGCATACCGTCTGCTCAGAGGTGACATGTGCCTGACATACAAGGCCATGTCCAACCCGGAATTAATGGACATGCTCCACCTCAAAAAATCCAAATCCACCAAAACCACTAGAGCAAGCGACTTAAACCTTAGCACTGATATAAATAGGACGTGCTGGAGGGATAGATTTGTCACTCAGAGACTCCCTATGCTGTGGAATAAAATCCCGGTCCATGTGAGGCAGAGGACCTCGCTGGCTCTGTTCAAGAGAAATCTTGAGCTGTGGATGGGAGATCATAGGTTTACCCCTGGAATCATCTCTGTGTCACTGCTGGACAGAAGCACAACAAACTAATGGGCACAGTATTTTTTTCATATAAGGGGTGGCGTAAGCCACAAAACTTTGGGCTAGGCTTATAAATGCCTTAGGGCAGATAGCCTAGTATAAACCTATGAACCTATGTCATGGACATGTCTGATAGCACATGACATTGTGTGACATTGATAGCAAGGGTATATGCCACAAGGGTGTATCTTGTGGGCTGGGCATACTCCAGCTCTAACACATTTAGTGTGCGTGCACACATATGCTCTCTGTACAGTACTGTTCCTATTTCCAACATGTGTAATGCTGTTATGTAGTACCTGTCCCTACAGTGGAACACACCTCCACCATTGTATTCACTGTTGTCCACACATCTGGCAATGACAGTTTGGAAGGTTTAGTGTAGGTGTTTCATATAGTCTTCAATTGTTTCATGTAGGTAAACAGTGTGATGCATTGCAGGTCTGACCAGTGTCCATTACCAGAACCACCATACATTATGTCTACATGTGTTATGGCAGATAGCATGCAACTAATATGTTCCGTGCATTATCAAGCCTGGTAAATAATAACAATCTCACCTGACACAGGCTGCTGTTGCTGCAAAATTCCAGAGGTACCTAAACAGGAGTGTCACAGCAGTAAGGTCATTATCCACACCTGTGTGGTAGCTACAGGGTGCAATGTCTATGTTAGCATATAAGCCAGTACAATACACTATACTATGGAGTATACAAATCTGTGCATACATAGTGTAGCAGACTATAGTATGTGGCATGTGTGCATACATGCCTTGCATATGATGTTACATTACATATTGTACAGTAACACATGTAATTATGTGATATATGGTTGTGTTTTATGTGCAGTAGTGACTTACCAGGCATCTCCAGGCTTGGTGGTTGAGAGACACCCACCTCTACAATACCAGCTAAAGCTTGTGGATGGAGGTCTGCAGGTGTCCCCAGGTTGGCCAGTAGCTCCTCAGTACGTGTGAGTGGGGGCTGGCTGAGTGGCCCCCACCTGTTTCATCTTGTTCCCTGGTGATTGCATTAGCACGCTGTTTCACCCATCTTATCAGGTCAGTGCAGTGTCGGCGCACCTGCTGACAGGTGCGATTGTGACCGCCAACATCATTTACCCTCCTGCAGAGTTCCTCCCACAGGGCATCCTGCTATGGTGCATCCTGTGGCACATGGCTGAAGACCGCTGTGTAGTTGTGGAGAAGGTATGGGATCAGGACCTCATCCTCCAAGCAGCTATACGGCGGCAGTCTGCTACATGGCATACCTGGAAGACATAATGATGGAGACAGGTCACAGTAACTCATAGAGATGTATAGCAGTACAGCTGAACATAAATGTGTATCACATGTATTAAGATTACAAATATGTCTTTGTAGATCTACAAAACACTAACACCATTGACATGTAGGTCACACACATTTGAAACCTACTGGTGATATGTTATCACCATGTATGTGTGTGTCATGTGATGACATTGCTCATACACCATGTGGATGTTATCTTGACATGGGCTTATCTGTTTGCCTGTAGTGGTGTCTTTACCTATCAGCACATGCCTGGATGTGTTCACATTAATGCAATCAACCTTAATGCTGTGTATATGCCACATATATTGTCATACATAGCCATTAGGGACATGACCTGTGACCCTGCAGTCTTGCAAACATGTATGTGTTTTGCCATATACATCTACATGGCACTGTACAGCTGTGTAGCATCCTGCCATGTATTGCCTGTTTTGCACATGTATAACACATGGGACAATAGCTAGCCTGATGGTATTTGCAGGGTTGGATATCAACTATAGCATGTATGATCATAGTGATCTAGTAGGCTATATGCCCTGGGCCATTTATGAGCCTAGGCAGACAGGTTACCTGTAGGCAGCAGACAGGTAAGTTTCAGTGGCCAGTACAAGCAGTGCCACAGAACTGATACACATGGTTACTGATATATTTGGCATGCGGTCATCACAGCATGTCACAGAGAGGGGCGATGTGTAGCTTCACTGGACAGGGATGCATAGTATGGCAAGAGTATGTTAAGTGTATGGGACAGGGGTCTCTCAGGCATGTTGTGATCTTTGTACTAGATAGGTGGATGTCCATGAAGTATGTGTTATTTGGGATTAGGATGTGTTGGAGAAGTGTGGTTTAAAATAGTTTAAAATAGTTTTAAGTTTGTAGTATCTTTTTAAATTGTTCAATTATTTGATTGCTTGATTGTTTGATTAATGAATAATGATTGTAGCTGGTATTATTTAAACTGCTTCTATATGTGGTTTGTTACTCCTTGAAGGCTTAATGTGGCCGAGGCGCTAGAGAAATAAAGAAGCTTTTATTGTCTTGGTTGTGTCGTTTTGTGGTGTAGCAATTTGGGTCCAGCTGTTGTTCGTAGGCATGTTGTGATCCTTGTACTAGAAAGGTGGATGTCCATGATGTATGTGTTTATTTGGTATCAGGATGCGTTAAGTGTAGCATGTCCAACACCTCTGAGTTGGACATGGCTTTATTCAGGGTAGGCTGCATGCTACATAGTGCAGCTAGGGATTGTGAAGGGCAGTGTAGGCCATCTACACATGGGCAATAACCCTTAAAGGAAATATGTGATCTATTATGGGTCATATGGGTGTTGAGTATGGCTGAGCAGTTATCTCTATATTCCTGGATGGCACCCTGTCATGATTAGGGGTGCCACATGTGATTACCTGTCTTTTGTGGTGATGTAACTATCAAAGGAAAGTACTGTCCAGCTGCATCCCATACACACAGTTGCCATTATGTTCACCGCTGCCTAGGTGGTAGTTAATGGGTACAGGGTTTGTAACATAGGGGATGACAATACAATACTTAGCTGTCAGATTGTGGCCAAAAACACACACCATACATCTGACACACTAAGGCCCTTCTGTATGTTGAACGCAGCACACAATGAGTCAACTATTGCTCCTAGTTCATAGTCATTTGCAAACATCAATAGGCTGATGCCTTCTGTGTTAGTCTATGTGGTATAGATAACAAAGAGGGGGAGTACCAGGAAAGACCCCTGTATTACTGTGGCTGGCACTGGTTTGATGTGCGTGTATTCGTCAGACACCTTCTGTAGTGTGGGCTCTGCCAGCAGTCCAGTTGCCAACCACTCCTGTGACATAGGAATATACACCTAGTTTACCGAGTGTAGCTGGAACACAGTATGGGTGATGGTGTCCTATGACCTGGCAAGGTCATGATATGCAGTGTGAATCTACCATACTGTCATCTACATCTGTACCAAGTACATCAATTACATTGACCATGGTTCAAGGCCGTACAGACCAGACTCAGCAGGGTAGTTGTGCACTATGTCCCATTATCAATGGTGTCTCCCCCTTTGTGGGGTGTAATAATTGTTGCTGTGCACCATTTGGTGTGTACACAGCCTGAAATGGAGCTATGATTGAACATGATGTGTATGTGGATAGCTGAATGTTCTTACATTTGTGTAGGATACACCTTGGGATGTTGACAGGTCCCACGAAAGCTGTATGTATGGCATTAGAGAGTGCAACTTGTACCTGCATAGTCATTAGTACAGGGGGCCTGTAGTGTAGATGGATATATTACTAAGTGCACCTGTTGGAGGTGGGGGGAGGTGGGAGTGGGTTTAGGTTCTTCAAGACCCTATCTGGATGAACGGGTGCTATTTCTGTAGGTGCAGTACTTCCCATGCCATAGTGCTGTGCAGCACGGCAGGTCTTGCGCTGCCATTACGATTAATGACACAGCTATAGAATGCTCTGTGCTTGGCCTCATAATATGTGGCTGATTGGTTTCACAGTAGCTTTGTGTGGTTTTATGTGGTGTATCTGCATCTTACTGAAGCTGACCAGGGAACACCTACACTCATGTGTGTTCACTCTTGCCACAGTTACTGCCTTCTGTGGTACAGTTTAAAGCATGGTACCACCAGTTTGCCTACTTGCTTGTGTTGGGTTGACTCCTGGTTCTGTTTCAATGGCACAATCACTGCACATATGTGACTGCTTAAGGTTCATTTGTGTAGGATTCAGCATTTACAAATGAAATCTCCATCTGCATGGGTGCCATGGCACTCACGACTCTGCTTTTAGGAAACAAAACATTGGCATTGGAGACTATGTGTAGCATACTGTTAGCCCTGTTTGTGTGACTACTGTGATCCAGGTCAGTGGGGTCGATGGAATCCAACATGCGTTGAGCGCAGGTGTTGGTACATGAGGAGTCTTCCCAGTTCATAATGGAATAGTTGAGAGTAGCCAATATTATAGTTCTGTCTCAGACCTAATCTTCCCTATTACAGCACATTATGACAGTTGGGAAGTCCATGGCCTGGTGGGTGATCTGTCTCAAGGTGCATTTTAAATTTCACTGTGGCACAAAGGTAGTTTCTCAGCATAATGCATCTGATGTTATGCAAGTGCAATTAGCGTGGGGGTGTACATATCCTTCAGGAATATGGACACATCTGCAGCCCATGGGTTCCAATAAAGGATAATGGGCAAAAGGTGGGGTATGTGTTATAACATGGTCATGCAGGTGTGCTCTCCGGAGCATTGAAACATGTCTCAGCCACTGCACAGATATGTTCTCCATGTTAGGTATTGACATATGTGTATCCGTATAGTGTTTCTGATATGTATCATTGTGTAGCGAGACCCGCAGTTTATTACTTGGCTGTCCCTGTAACAGCAGAGAATCCTCACCTGAACTGTGCATGATGAAGGCACTATAGGGGAAGCATGAGCCCTAGACTGTATCCAGATTCCAAGGGGTGACATGTGCAGGCCCTGTCTGGCAAAGCATCATGGTCTGTCAACCATGTTATCCAAGGATGACAGATACTGGATACCCTGCGACATGCACCACTACACTAGGCAATTGTGGAATACAATCCTTTTGTCCCTGTACTGCAGTATCATTCTGGCCAATGGCAGAATGCTACCCAGGCCTTGGGACATACCTGCATGGGCTACAAGGCCTGACAGTTCCTACATGTGTTTCCATGCAGTCCAGGGTACTGCATCACAGGTCCTACACAACAACATGGAATATGCCAGAGCCATGTGTATAGTTCAAAAGGTGGTCTGAGTGTATGAGTATGTGGCTAATCATGGCAGACAGACAGCTGACAGTACGTATGCCCTCGTATAGGGCGGTGTGTGACATAGTGCTAGAGTTTGCATTCACAAATGAGTACTGTTGGGCATGTTTCCAGTCATGTGTTCAGAGGTGTGGCACAATTATGCAAACTATGTCATACAGTTTGTGTATATCGGTGTCTCTTCCTGCTTGAGGGGTCATTTGTTTGGCCAGATATTTAGACACACCTGTGAATGTCTGTGATTTCTGGTAGTGTGTGTGGGTGTCCTTACTGTGTTCTGGTAAGGGCATGTGCTGGTTGTGTTCATGAGCTGCATGCATTAACCTACACCTCATGACTGTCCAGTCTAGTCATGGCTGTAGACTGGGCTGCCTTCCAGCTTTCCCCTGTAGCTGCATCCCAGACAATGTGTGGAGCATGGTGTTAGGTGGGTCTGGCAGTGTACATGGCATAGAGATTACATTCCCCCAGGATGGCCACATACACAAAGCTGACATTAGGAAACACCAGTAGCTGACTAGTGAACATGCCTGTATGAGCAGTCAGTACTACAAGTACTAAGTACTGTATTTAGTTTATGTATTGCCTATGAAGATGTTTTAGACAGTGATGCTCACATGTAAATATTTGTGTTATGGATGTGACAACACTGGCTATTACAGAATCAGTGTAGCTACCTTTAGCAGCAATCCTCCTCTGAGGAGCACATCACATCCTGTTAGTTGATTACAGCTGATGCAAGTGTCTACATGTCTGTTTCCTTCTCTGGGTATATACTCACATATCCGCCAGAACCATGAGCTCTGTTGGGCACAGACAACCACTCTCCAAACAGAGTCATGTATCAATAGGCTTTGATGCCACTATCAGCATGATCAGGATATAATCAGATAGTGTGAGCCATCACCTATGATGTGATGATTACACATGGGCAGCTGTCTCCTACATCTTACTCTCCTACTGCAAATGTTACACTGGAGTTAAAGAAGATATGCAACCTGTTTCATTACCAGTGCTGTGCACTACCTTACATACAGTATGTGCAGGTGGCTGTTAGGTTGGCAATGAGAGGGTGGGCTACACAAACCTGGTAGTTAAACGAGTGTGTCTGTACTCTCGATATCCACTCTATGTAGGTGTGCACATAGCCATTTGGCCCAACCCTGTAACAAGGGTTACTATACATTTGCATAACATGTACACATGCACAGCTGTTATTGCTTGCAAACGATAGTAGAGAGGTGGATATTACATGAGTTATGTGCATGGATAGTCACCTGGCTCTTCCAATTATCTGTGCTATCATGCTGCTAACCTGTCAGATGAATACTAATGCTATGTATCCTGTCATTGAGTATTGTAATTGCCAATAGGCATAACTACTGTTTGCATAACATAACAGAACCGATATGCAGAATAGAATACAGATCTGCCTAGAATACTGTACATTACACATTTATTGGCACAATATCCCACAATGCACACCATATTTGCATGGTAAGCCCACCTTTAACATGTTCAGCTTACTTATACACCCATACATATGTCGATTGTTACAATATATCGACATATACTATCCCCTGTTATAGCACATACTTGTTGGACCAATCCTGACACTGACAGTGGCTGGAAGCAAACTGATGGGTTCCAAGCCCATATTATCCCTTGATATGTATGTGGAGTGTGCTGTGTGATGTACAGCAGTACACACATAGAATACTACAATCATTACTACTGCTCAACTATACATCACTACAAGATAGCTATTTCCACTATATGCATTGATTACACTGTAATTCTTACAGTGCAGATGCTACATACACAGACATACTACATGTTATACATACCATCTTAGTAATCGGAGGTGTTATTAACTAGTGTAATAGTCATTTTCGGTTCGGCTTTCAGTATTTTATACTGTCCTACAGGTAGATACAGATGGTTTGAATGTGTGACAAGGCAATCTTTTATAGTCACAGATCAGTAACATGTGCTATCCCGATGGCCAATTGGTGTTCCTAAGTAGCTAACTACATGCACATCCGCTGCGCTGCTACTGCCTTAGCCAATACCATGGCTACAGTGGAGTATAACTGAGTACTCCACTTGGGCATTGTCCCTTTGCCTTACTTGTGAGGAAGACAGTGTGGAAGTTTTGTTTGGAATCTATTGCAACAGCTGTATGGAGACGATCAGTAATATATTGTGTGTAATGCCTAGAGGAGTTGGTCTAAATGTGAGTACTGCTATATTTCTGAGCATTGCTACTTGGGCAGGGTTTGTCTGTACCTAATACTTCTGCATATGTGTCAGTCTGGCCAGGTTGTTTGACCAGCTCAAGGCTGCATAGCTATGCATATAATGTTAGGGGGTTTACAGTGTGCTTATCAGACATATTTAATTTGGTGTTACTGTATATCATACTGTGGTAATAATCAGTACTCGGTAAAACTTCCTGGTGTAGAACCTTTCAATCCTCTGAAATGGGATTAGTTCATACAAACCCTGTTACATCAGCAGCTGTTCAATTGTATAACGACAACTATTTCACATAGGGCCATGTTAGTGTGTCTTTGTCCAGGTATGTTAAGGTTTCAGCAGATGTTGTACAGTAGTTGCATAACTGGTTATGTTATGACATTATGTATTGATGTAATTATTTTGGTTGTGGGGTAGATGTTGGTGGGTGTACATAGCACATGCCGGTGTGTAGGGACTCTTTTTATACAACATCTATATGTGTGTGGGTGTTCTTTCCCTATGTGAACACCTATCCCTTAGTGGACTAATACTATGGTAATTGCAGGCTGATTCATTAAGGCACTATTAAATGCTTCCTGTATAGCATGCAGGTACTGTTAGTCCTTGAATCCTTTTGGCAATACATCGGAATGTAATACAGATTTGCAAAATGAAAGTTGCCTGTGTAATTCTGCCATGGATATTTGCAGTCATTGCAGTTGTGTTGGTGACTGTGTCCATAGAACATATTTGTAATAGTGTATTGGCATATACTCTTCATATGTTATGTTTATATTGTTTGGGTAGGGGGCGGAATGTGTGATTGATATGGTCCATGTTATACTCAGATATGACCACTTTGGATGCTGTCTAC